>NC_087210.1:23072934-23090434 GCF_015104395.2 Macrobrachium nipponense
GATATATGTAAATTTTACAACCACACACAAGTTTTGTCAGCATTATCATAACCTAAACCCGATAGTTTAAATTTTTATAGAGTAAAAATTATCTAGCCGACGCCATGGCCAATGATTACGGGCCAAGAGTCGAAAAACATTCATTACGTAAGCAAGGTAAACACCGTTTTACGAAATGTTGCCCCGCTCATCCGCCAGACAGAAACTTCATTCACCTTATTCCATCGGCTCTGAAACCCATGGCAGTCAAGAATGGCTAACAGGATTTGGAATTTTCCCCGTGGTTGCAAAACTGCACTTGCCTTACGACTTGAAACTTTATACAGTCAAGAGAAAGCCATGGCAATACTTACTATAGCCTGAATAGGTAATATTCCAGTTTTAAATAAATTTAAAATCCTGTTTATGGTCTGATTTGTTTTTTTTTTTTTTTTTAAAATTTTTTTAGCGTAACGTGATTATAATACTGTTAATGTCATTCAGGATTTTGAACATTTCCATTAACTATTCACTATGCCACCAAGAGAGAGAGAGAGGATGATTGTATGTAATCAGCCTTTATTTAACTATTTTTTTGTTAAAATAAGATTTTTATCCGAAGCAAATACAAGCGTTATATGGATGCTAAAATCTCAGCAGACCAGCAGATCATCCGATATTTTTTTTGTTCTTCTTCTTTAGGCCGTACGACGTGTTGATATAAAGACTTTTTGAATGGCGGAACGATACATAGATGTGGGTGGGGTGCTAGCGTAGCAATACTACTGTAGTAATAGCAGTAATATACATGAATTAAACGTTTAGGCCAACTGCTGGGATCCTTGAGGATCATTTAGCATTTCTTACAACTGCTCGAGAAATGAGTTTTTATAGCCCAGAAGTTTAAATTTTCTAATCCAACAGTGTTATCCTGAATTTTGTTAACGGGGCCTAAAGTGGGTGGAGCCTCGTGAAGTCATCATTCTGACGATAATTGGTGAAGGTTTAAAGCCAATATACGGTACCGGCTATTTTTTTCAGTAAATAGGTAGATAGCCAATAAATAAAAATTGCTTGACATTGATATAGCAGTTATCAAATCAAGCTTGTCTACTATGTTTTTGAAAATTACCAACTATTCCCTACATCATGTCAATCTGATTGTGACCTATAAAGTAGACTGTAATTCTTAGGACACTTATTTTGGGAGTTAGACTAATAATCGAAGTGTTTTTGTATTTATTAAACACATTTTGTTGGTTTGTTCATTATGACAATTAGCAGTTTTTTTGTGGAGAGGCTTCAGAGTTCATAAATGTACTGCTTTGCTTGTATTTAAATTTGTATGTCACTGTTGCCAGAGGTTAGCCTTCGTTACGTATAGCCAATCATCCATCGAGAAAGGGGGGAAGAAATGCTGTCATAAGTTACGTAACGAGTGCGTTCGAAAACTTTTCTCTGAGTAAGTTGGCCGTCTCAAAAAAGTCACTTTTACATTATAAGTACCAAGTTTATTCAACCTACGTAATGCAGAATATAGCCAAAATTATGTGTAGATATAATGTGTATCTGAATAAGCGTTATATTTATGAAATACATAGATTAAAAATTATTCGCGAAAAAACCGTTGTTACAGAGGCCCTGAATCTCATAGTAGTTGTTGGTAAAGACAGGTAACTTTATGTAAAATATACGTGACCCAGGTTGCACACACAACATGGCGTTTTCGTATAAGGATGCATAATTATGTGGATTGGACGACAAGTATTCCGAACGTGTCAATTGTCATGATAATTCCATTATTCACAACGGTCTTATAAGTCTAATGTAATAAAAGAGAAATTTTCAAAATCCTTGTAACGTAAATATTAAAACGAACCACTGAGCCTAAAGGAGGAGAGAGAGAGGAGAGAGAGATAGAGAGAGAGAGAGAGAGGAGAGATCTATTGGAGATTATTTCGGAATAACAATGGTTATCGTAACGAATCTGTTCCCCCTATTTCTAATTCTTTATCTATTTTGTTTCGCAGCAGTGTCTTCTTTATTTGTTCTGATGATTCCCGTTTTGGAATTTAAGTAATTGAATTTACTGTTCCTGTTGACCCTCGTCTCGTGCAAATAAAAACGCGGAAAAATATATTTACGGTTGTTGGGTCTTCACCAGTGCATTAAAGGTTTCAAGGCAAATATTTCGTAGTTACATACTCTTCAATATCTGGAGAGTGCGCACATGCGCTCAAATAGTGTCCGTAAATAATACCATCGACCTGTTCGTTAATGCTCTCGACAATCTGTCTTTCTTACGAGAACGTCGATGCACAATTTTTTTGTTTTTTTTGTTTTTGTTTTTTCGTAACCCATGTTGCCAGTAATTGTTGAACCGGTCAGTTTGTGCCGGTCTGGTTCATAAAAACTGAAGAGCAACTGATTACGCTATTGTAGCTTTTGTGGGTTCATTTGAAATTATGCTATCATCATATGTAATTTTGGATGCTTAGGCAAATGTTGACTGGAATCCTCTCACAAATAATGATGACATTGTCAGTGTAAGATTTCGGTTGAATCCAGTACCCAGACTTTGAGTATTTCGAAATAATGAATCATAAAGAGCGGAATACAGTATTTCTGACCAACCATCTTGCCGAAATACAGGGGAAAACCTAGCGCCTAAGCCTTACTTCGTCTTCTGTACCTACTCTCCTAGGATGCATGTCAGCTGCTGTGTCCAACTGTTTCTTGCCAATAAAATATTACAAAAGCATCGGATAAGGTTGGTATTTTGGCAGAAGAGCAATTAAATGGTAATTTTACCTAAATTTCGCACGGACACCAGAAAATTAATACAATATAAACTGTCAGTTAGGTATGGACAGCTGGAGCTCAGCTATTCTGATCACATAAAATAGCCATAACCAACAGAATAAAATGGAATTTGTCACGTATTAATTTATACCAGCAAATGTCGGTACAAAAGCCAGAGGGTAGAGTCAACCTTGATTAAACAAAGAAAAAGGTTATGAACATCGCAAAAGGGTGATTGGGATTCGGATATCATAGATAAAATCTTCCTTCAACCAACACTTAAGAAAATTAAAGAAAACCAGGGTGACCTGTGGATAGATCTCTTGGTATAAATACCACATTTTCTGTAACTTTTTTCATTTGGTATTACCTACCTGAAGAGAGAAACAGCAGTCTTTAAAATATAGTACTTTATATATTTTGGCGATTTTTATGGGGCTCCTTTTATTAGATGTAATTCTGTTGTAACAGAACATCTTTACCAGTCATATATATAAATATATATATATATATATATATATATATATATATATATATATATATATATATATATATATATATATATATATATATACACACACACAACAGAATTCCATCTAGTAAAAGGAGCCCATAAAATCGCCAAAATATAGAAAGTAAGTACTATATTTTAAAGACTACTGTTTCTCTTCTTCAGGCAGGTAATAAATGAAAACAAAAAAAGTTACAGCAAAAAGGTGGTATTTATACCAAGGGGAAAAAAGATCTATCCACAGGTCACCCTGGTTCTCTTTAATTTTCTTAAGCGTTGGTTGAAGGAAGATTTTTATCTATGATATCTGAATCCCAAGCACCCTTTGCAATGTTCATAACATTTCTTTGTTTAATCTAGGTTGACTCTACCCTCTGGCTTTTGTACCGACATTTGCTGGTATAAATATATACCAACAAGATATATATATATATATATATATATATATATATATATATATATATATATATAATATATATATATATATATATAATTATATGTATATATATATATATATATATATATCCATATATATATATATATATATATACTATATATATATCTATATATATACTATATATATATGATATATATATATATATATATATATTATATATATATATATATATATATATATATATGTATATATATACATATATATATATATATATATATATATATATTATATATATATATATAATATATATATAAATATTATTGTAGTGTGGGTGGTGGGTAGGTGAGTGTGGCAACCTAGATTTAATTCATAGATTGTCATCTGTTATTCAGTAAATACGTTAATGGTAATATAACTTGATCTTCTGAGTGCGACCGCACAAATTTAGCAGATGGAATCATTGTTCACAAAAGTTTGTAAACTGTCAAAGTTATAATCCACTTTTTTTCTGATATTGCTAGAAAAGTTATCGTGTTACAGTTATCACAATTACACGAATTCTCTTCCTAATTCGCTTATAATGTTAAACCTTTCACGACGTAACTATATATCATAGATTTCCCAGAGAGGACATAAGTTAGTCATGGTCTTACATGTGAAATAGTTCAGAGATGGTTCTTTATTTTTGGGTTTTTTTTTCATATAAAATAAAACATATATATGTCTCTGTATACATCTGAATTCGTCCTAAATGACCGTTTCATTGGGTCCATGCACTCGTGCAATAAACAATCTAGTTTAACTTAAAGGCATTAAAGCTATTCCTTGCAAACGTCCTAGAAAGGCTGAATAATAATTGCCTAAGCGAGGCCAAAGATTTACTTCACTGCATAATTCCTACATCAGATTTCACTTAAAGTTCCAGAGTACATTCACGATAAGCTTAGCTTTTATTTTACACTGCATTTTGTATTTTACCCAATGGCGCTCTGCATAATACTGCGACATTGCATATACTTTCCTGACCTGGGATTTTCCTAATGCCTGCATCATTTCATTTTTTCTCCCAAGCGCCTCTTCGTTGTTGCCTTTGAAGTTTTAATTCAATTTGTTTTCTCTTTATTTCCATCGTCAGGACACTGCACTCCACACAAAAAATAAACAAATAAAAATAAATAGATAAATAAATAAAGAAATAAATAAATAAAATAAATAGATAAATAAATAAAGAACCAAATAAATAAAATAAATAAATAAATAAATAATTGAAATTTTCTGGCCGTTACTAAAATTCTCAAAGTCTGTCGTCTGTTTTTAGTACCTTAATTAAATTGGCGTATTGATGATTGTTCTCTTCCATAATTTATTTCCAGAAATGAAAGTCCAACTTCTTTGTGTACATGAAAATTTGTTCTACTGGGGCGCTTTCCTTTTTTTAGATTACAGTCTACCATTAACAACAAAAATATATTTCTTTTCAAATAGCATTTTCTTCCAGGTTTGGCGCCCACTCTTTTCTTTTATTTTTGTAGACATGATTAATTGTAATAAATTAGACATGATTAATTGTAATAAAATCCTGATGTCTCAAAAAATTATTTTGTACTTTGTAGTGCATTTTAATAAAAGCTAGTTTTAATTTTTTTCATTATTTTTCTACATTCGTATCCGAAAAGTCTTATTCTGTTCCTCCTCTTCCAACCATACCTCACTGCTCCCTCCCCTCCCCCTCCACTTCAGATGTTTATATAATCATTCGAGTTTTTATTAGTCTTCGCGCCTATAAACTTTGCTGGCGCTGTTTTGTTCTTTTATCAGAGAAGAATCCTGTCTAATTAGCAATGACGAATTAGGAAGTATAAAGGGGAGCTTTCATGCGTTGCAGAGAAGGTTATGATCTGATTTTCTGAAAACAAAGATAACACGATTCCTGTTCTTACCTTTGTCGTTGAAAACCTTCACATTTGTTAATGAACGAAAATGTAAATAAAGGAGCAGATGAAGATATTCAAATTACTCTTTTATCTTGAACTAATACATACACATATATTGAATGATTTGGTATTTGCATGCATATGGTACATAGCCTATTATTTATATCCGAATAAAGATAAGAACTTGACGGAATCTTTGGTGTACTTATGATTACTTTAGCAAATTACACTTCTTGTAAGCACTTTTTAAAACTTGATAGATTTGACATTTTTATTGCCTCAAAAAATTCCGGAAAATTCAACTCGCGCTGAAGTATAGGTGAAGTTGTGTTCTCTGTATGGTTTCTATTATTAGATTCAATAAGATCAGTGATAAAAGGTAAACATGAAAGCGTTCTCATTTTTAACAAGACAAGAATAACGAGACAAGCACCCACACCCCCCTTATTCCTTTATGAGTGGGATGGTTCAACATTTTCCCAACACGAGTTAAGGAGAACAAGACCTTATACCATTAAAACTATAATTTTATTGTGAAAGGTAAAAGATCTATTAACGTAAACGCTTTTAGGAAACATTCTTTTACTACCTGTGAACTTTGTTGACCATGCACTTGGAGAACATATCTCAAACCTATACCAAGAAATGAGAAATGCTCATCGTAAGGCAAATATGAGGTTATAACAAAGAACACAAACTCAAAAGAAATCGTATAATCAATTCTCTAAATGCCGCCCAGAATATAACGTAAGTAAATATTTATAAGAAAAAGATGCCATAATGAATCACGCGTCAGGCCACATTTATTTCTTTGATCCAGATGCATACACTCAATTAGACGACATTCACGCTGGCTCCTTCCACCGCCGGAGAAACAAAGTTCCGATCGAATGCCATCTACTCAAAAGAATTCCCGAACTGCCATTTCTCCCCATTATCAATTTAATAGCCTGAAACCCTTCCGCCGAGGGGGAACAGGTCTTTCTCTGGGACCCTGCAAGGTTGTCTCTAACTGAAATAATGGAGCAAGGTTTTAAGGCGACCGTCTTTTATCTTCTAAAGGCTTTTAAGAATCTGCAAAACACATCAGCGAATGATTTGGTAAAAGGATATTGCTTATGTTGTTGATGGCAAGGAAGAATTATTATCCTTTTCAACGAATCCTGAAATGGATTACATTTGCAACGGTTATAATAAGCATTAATAAGTGTTACATAGAAAAAACTGCAGAAGTTATACCTAGACGTATGGTTATGTTTCGGAGATATGAAAATAACTATTTTACTCGTTTAGTATAAATGCCGCGAATATGTACATTGGCAGCACACATGTCACAAGCAAAGCCACATACATACAAAAGTACTACACAAACTTCTTTATTTATACTTGCATATGTGTATGTGAGGAATTATTGATAGAAAACCAGCATACCACCTCTGAGAGCTAAAATGATTGATCTGCTCATTTCCGCAAGGGAGAACATCGACCTAACTTGAATCGGAAATAGATTCAAAACAAGTTGTTAAATTGGTTGTGATTCCAAAATAAAGAAAAAATTATTACCCCAATAATCTATCTCAGAAAATCGGTAATTTTTTTTTTTCAAGAACCTTTTATGAGGTGACTATTTCCAGGATGCAACTCCTTTCTCATTCTCTTCTTGCTGTGAGCTGTCTTTTAGTGTTTGCGACACATTCTCAAATTTTATATAGTTGGCGAGTAAAACTAAAGAACCCTGCAGATACCATCATAGAAAGTTTATCCCTGCGAAAGGATAGTAAACCCAGCGTCTGAGGATTTTTAAAACTTAGTCATAATCCTTTGCAGACGACCTATTTCTTTAAACTGTTGAGAATGTGCGAAAGGATTTGATGTATACTTTAATTGTTTGTGTAGTGGGTATTCGCTGACAAGATTGCAATCCATCCTTGAAAACTCTTAACTAATAAAGCCGAACACGACATATTTATATAATTAGGAATCAAAAGGAAAAATTATCAACTTTAATCTGATTATCTGGTGGAGAGCCTTCTGAAACGATGCACAATATGTCATGAAAATTTTGTTTTTAGGATAGCAGTTCCAATAAACCCATGAATAATGATGACAGACACCATATGGTGACGAATTGTAAAGATACTGGAACTACCCTGTTTCCCGTAAATACTTTTAAATATCCATAACTTAAGTAAATACAGCATTTCAAAAACAAACCTGCCAACTCACACGACATATAAGGAAACGACGATACTGAGATGTAGCTTAGTGGCAAAGTTTCTTTAAAACCACCGAACGGTGGCATACATGACAATTGGAAATACTTGAATCTATTTCTTTTCATACATAACAAAAGTCTCAATAATGTCAGTTGACCAGTTTAGCATTGTCCAAAACTGTGTGTACTTGGCAATAATTTCATGAAAACCCGCAGGATATTGGAACACTTCTTCTTGATAGGATCCGTGCTATGGGACATTTGTATCAAAATAATAAAATATGGACAAGCAGAGCTCCCTTACCATTCTAACTAGTGTCAAGGAATTAGGAACTAGAAAAGGCAGACCCTAAATACAATTTGGTCATTTTGGTAAGAACAGTCATTAATAAAAGCAAAAAATTATTTTAAGACCAGATTAAGAGATTCCGATTTCCTCCTTCATTGGACCGATTGGTTATTCCCTGACAGGAATTGCTGGCTTTCACGCGAAGCCAAAAATTAACGTTTTAATGATAACATCCACTTCAAAATTTAATCTCATCGTGTACCCACCGTGATTATACTGCTTTAATAAGCTACTGATTTTAATTACAATTGACTCTCTACTTCAACAGACGACGTCCTGGGTACGCAAACGACTAGTTGGTGATGCCGCAGAAATTTGCATCAAGTCTTTTGTTTTTAATAAAGAAATCATTGTTTTTAGTTATTAAGTGACGTACAACTGTTATATTATTAAAAATTCAACACAGTCGGTGAGAAGCATTCGCCGTTCTTCTGGTCGAAACACTCGCGTTTAGGTGAACTGAAAACACGCAGTTCCTAAATGAAAAAGCTAGAAGTTTTAGGTAAAACTGAAATCACCCAGAATATTATTTTCGCACTTATTCGTGCGAACCACGTGGACGTCTTGAGTATTCTTGTTAGCTGATCAAATCGTCGTTTTATAAACACTGGAGCCTGCGTGTCCTGCTGATTTTATACAAAGGTCAAAAACGCTGGTTTGTCAACTGTTGGTTGAAACTTTGTAAATTCAACGCTTCCAAGTTCTATTACAGCTTTAAATGGTATTTATATGCTAACATCTAAAAGCAAGAGTTCACATTAATCTCGGATATATTTGTAACCACTCAATGCCATCACATAGTAGCGCCTCAGTGGCGTGGTCGGTATGGTGTTGGAGTACCACCTCGGTGGCCGTGACTTCGATACTCGGGCATTCCATTGATGTGAGAGATGTGTATTTCGGTGATAGAAGTTCACTCTCGACATGATTGGGAAGTCACGTAAAGCCGTTGGTCCCGTTGCTGAATAACCACTGGTTTCATGCAACGTAAAAACACCATACAAACAGGCAAACAAACATTACGTTATATTGGCGTTCAGTCTCTCATAAGTCCATAAGTCCATAGGTAAGTAGCTCAGACGTTAACATGATTGTTCAGAATGTGGTATCTTCAGATATTAATAGCCTAATCACTGCTTGGCTTTCCATTAACAGGGAAAAATCCCGATTTCCTCTAGCATATCCTCGGCGAATCATTCACCATCAGCAAATTGTATTAACGTGACGTAAAGTTAAGTATATCTTAGTTTTAGCAGACCGCTGAGTTGATTGACAGCTCTCCTAGGGCTGGCCCGAAGGATTAGATATATTTACGTGGCTAGGAATCAATTGGTCGCCTAGCAACGGGACCTACAGCTTATAGGGGGATCCGAACCACATTATGTCGAGAAATGAATTTCTATCACCAGAAATACATTTCTTTGATTCCACGTTGGCCGCACCGAGTTAACGTGGCGTAAAAAAAAAAAAAAAAAAAACATTTCACAGCCATACCATACAGTAAGACTTGGAAGAATTTGATGAACAATTAATGACGAATCCAATACGGCGTCTTTTTCTTCCTCGACGAACACTACTAAATTTGTCGTAAGTAATGGTGCCTCATGAACACTAAAGACCAATGACCACTTCCCGGATATTCATGTGTACGAATTTTGAAGATAGTAATTTCCGCAAATATTGCCCAATACACCTCGCATACCCCTTTGTCAGATATTTTGAAAATATAAGACACAAAAGTTTTTACTGCACCATAATTATCACCGTTTTTTGTGGATGTAATTTTAGACTGCCGTGATAAAAAAGATTAAAATAATTGTTTACATATTGTCTACAGACACACCTGTATGTGTTGTGTGGAGCGAGAGAGAGAGAGAGAGAGAGAGACGAGAGAGAGAGAGAGAGAGACGGGAGGGGTTTGGGAGTTTGGTGCGTGAACAGGGGAAATAAACAATTTGCATTTTAGACAACACCAAACCGCTGCACGCATTCAGAACAACAGCGCCATTTATTGCTTTCGGTTACTATCCATTGTATGCATCACGTGAAATACTTCCATAATGCAGAACATCATAAAAGCACTGATACATATAAAATTCGTAACCGAATGTGGTTCCTTCTGTTACCAGTATCAATGAAACAAAGCATTTGAAACTACAACAACAAAATTGAAAAACTACCAAATCGCCAACTACTGATAATGTCGTATAATTTTTTACCATCTAATGAATCATTCCAATTCATAGGTTAACGTTTACACACTGCAATACATATGGAATCTACTATGATTACTGTTCAAAGAGTAATTAATTGGTGTTGTTCCGACCAAACAATGACGCCTGGCTGAAACGCATATTTTAAAGCATATTTCATCTAACAGATTTCACTTATATTCTGATTCCCTTTCACCTGGAATTCATTCGTATTCAGTATTCCATCATATTAGAAATTGATTTCGAGGTCTCGCGTTATACTATATAAGTTTGTGTTGACTTTGACTGAATCCGGACAGACACTAATATCGATATAGTACATGGACTTTCATCGCTCTACATTAGTCAGGCTCTGATTCTATGTCTTTTCAGTAAGAGCAATTCTATAAGGGAGTATTCCATGAGGATTATCTGATATATTGTGCAAATTTCAGTTATCGTATTCGAACGATTTTCACAAAAGAACTGCAAGACACAATTTGCTAATAGTCCTAAAACCACATTAATGTTAAACATAATAAAAAATACCGTTAATTCTGAGCTCCTACAATACTGCATTATAAAGTGCAGATAAAAATGATGAATAAATTATAAATGAAGAAATAAAAACATTTCACACTCGCACACATACTATCCGTGTGCTATATACGAGTACATGAAGCCCATTATTATAATTGAAAAATCTCTCTCTAAATGAAAAATCTCTCTCTCTCTCTCTCTCTCTCTCTCTCTCTCTCTCTCTCTCTCTCTCTTCTCTTTCATGAAGAAAGTAAAGGATACGTCGAAAGAACGGTTTATGTAGCCATCACAGAACTGTGGAAGGTGTTACGGACGAAGGTAAATTTGCTGAGCCAAATTTTTCTCTTTTAAGAATTTTAAAACCTACAGTCCTGATTTCTCAAGGGCACTGGTGTCCAGAAATCAAGGTCATGCTCAACATGGAAGGAAAGACGTTCTTGACATAGTTATAGCAAAATGTGGCGAAAACGCCTGGAAATTAGTCCAATGAAGAAAATCACTACCGTTTTGAGAATCGAATTGCCGAAGCCTCGGACAAGAAAACGAAGTATTTAAGGCGGGACAGTCGACCAGAAGTTTCCCAATTGGAACAATCCGACCGAAAAGTTATGGTAGCGAAATTGTCGCTACTTCTCAGGCATAAATGCGAATCAGAGCAGGATGAGATACCCATGACTCAAATTTCTAATATTGAAACTGTTCACAAATGAAGTCAGAGGAGATGAAGACGATAGTTCGTTAGCACCATATTTCTGAAAGATTTTTATTTTATTTTATTATATTTTTTGTGGTGTATTTACATTGTGAGAGGTCAGAGATATTTGTAAAATAATAGGGGAAGGGTTTGGCGGGGGATCACTGAGTTCAGAGCGTAATAGGCGGTTAATATGGTCCGGGTAAAACAGATTAGAGGAGGAAGATAGCGAGAAGGAATGAAAGTAAAATCAATAAATCAGATGAACAGTCGGGATTCAAACCTGACAATAAAGGAGGTAAAAGATAAAGCGCCTCATACATGAGAGCAATATCCCATCCAAGGATGGGTGATGCCACCATAACAATATTTTAATTGGATTGGATTATAGAATTTAGGCGAAAGGCCAAGCGTTCGGACCTGTAAGGTCATTCAGCGCTGAAACGGAAATTGACAGTAAGAAGGTTTGAAAGGTGTAACAGGAGGAACACCTCGCAGTGTGCAAAGTCAGATGGAAAAAAGGATATGAACGGAGGTACGCAAAAGGTTGCAGCTGGGTCCCAAAAGGTTGCTGCAAAGAAAATTACGTAATGCCTACGATGCAGGCACTACGTGGTGGCACTGACGGCACTAACTTCCCAGGGGGACAAAAATTTCTGCTAAAACCTTAGATGCAGATAATGCAGTTGGAATTTCACGTTAGCCAAATAGCTCCATAAAAGCTGACACAGACAAGACTTGACGCGTTAACGAATAAATGGTCTTTTATTTTAGTTTGCGAGGCGACAGAAAACTGTAACGTTCTCCTATTTGTGATGTTCGGAAACCTCAAAAGTGAATAAGGTACAGAATTACGGGTATATGTGTGAAACCAAATGAATAAAAGCTTCGAAGACTCTTAATGAATAATATGGAAATGGCATTCGAATTTTATGTTCCACAAATGAAAACATCACTGAAAAATATCAGCCTTAAACGAGCGATGAAACGAGGATTTGACTTTCATATTGCTTCGAGTTTGGATTTAGAGTGCTGATGACGAAAAATAAAGGAAAACGTTTTTATTATAATAAGAAGTCTAATCATTCTCAGAGGGCCGACCACAGCATTTATTCCCCTTGTCATTTACTCCAACATTGTTAAAATTTTCTTATGCAAGTTTAAAGTTGATTACCTTTTGATTTCTGGAGCTAATATCCCCCCCCCCCTCTCACCCCCCACCAAAATAAATGAATAAATAAATAAAATTCTGCATTAATGGGTAATCTTTTCTGGTTTTATGTAAGTAACGGTTTCCGTCCTTTTGCCCAACCTATAGGGGAAATTTCTTTAGCTTTTATCTTGCAAGGACTGCCGAAATGGAAGGGATTTTGACCGCTTAATCGCTGTTAATGGGGTTAATCCATCTGTTAACAGAACAAAAGGAGAAATAAAGGGATAAACACGCATATTAATCAGGAATATTATAAAGAGATATAATATAAAAAACTGTGTCGTGCCCTGGAATTTCTCAAAAATGTTAAAATTTAATGAAACGGCAATGATGGCAATCCAGAGGTGACAAAACGTTCAAGGATCTAATGATTAAACTCACCTCAGTCACCGTCTTAAAAGTTTCAAATAATTCTAGATGATTAAGCTCTTTAGGAAACAGTCCCAAACAACGCTCTTTCTCATCAGTGCAGTTCTTTTTTTTTTCTTTATATTTTTCCATAAATCGAGGATAAATATCTTCTCCCTTCTTTCATTCTCTCAATTTGCGGGCCATCGGGAAGGGATTATCTTCTTAGGAATCAGTCTCTTTTGGGGTATTATTTCAAAGGAAACGAAATTCTTCGTTCACATACTGTCACGATTCAAGATCCGAACGGCATTACGGCAGTAATACTTATGGCGAAAGGATTATCCGGAGGAGAATTAATTACCTACGTCATAAATTATACGAATGTTGTCTCTTAAATCGTTTGTGCTGCATTTCTTTGCTGCTATAGTCACTACTGCATGTCATCATTTGGTATTCCTTTGCATTGAGCCATTTATGAATAATTAAAAATCATGTCTAAGCGGTAATCAATATTCATTAAGCAAATCAAATAAAACCATCTCGGAATAGCGCTTGGAGCAATATTTTATATTTGTATAAATTTGTGAAAAGGGAATCGTTTAAACATAAATTCAAGTCGTTTCGATAACTGAAACCCGAGATATTACAAGTCCCCATTCCAATGTAGAGGTAAGAAGTCTGTACTGTATTCTGATGTAGATTTCCTGCCAAGAGCTTTCGAACTCCTGGCCTACTACTTTCTTATCCAGTAGACTTTTCGAAAAACATGTTTAGCTGAATATGGTCAAGTAAAACTTTATTTTGTGAAAACTAAAGGGCATGCTCATGTGACGGCGAAACTTTGAGAGATCAGTATTTTTGCGAAGACATAATTCTTTCGTTTTTATGATCATAATTATTTAGTCTTCCAAAAATGATATTCCAAGATGAAAAGGGCTATTGTTATTGACACCAGTGCAGGATCTCAGGTGTAACTTCGAGAAAAAGTTTGTCCATAGTTTAAAAAACTCGATCACTGACAGAGCCTCTCTTTGTTCGATGTTTTATGATGAGAACTTCCAAATACAGAATGCAGTGATTCTCATAAATGCTCTGTAATATGAGTTTATGTCAAACAAGCCTTCGCACTTTCAAAGGAAAAGCAACTCAAAGGAAAACAAGAGAGCAATCTTGACAAAGATGCCATTTCTGAGGGCAATTCTGTGAATTTCCCAGAGTCAGTCTCCCCGGTTCCTCACCCTCGCCTCCACTTCCGATCCTTCTTTCACAGTTGCTCTCCCTAAATTGTCCTCTCCCTTCATTATTCACTTCTTTATCGTCGGGTGAATGATCACGTTTTAATTTGTCAGTAGTACACCACGGTCGGACGGTATACATATTCCCCAGGTTGGCAATTTGATTACAAATCGTTCTCCGCCTCAAATTTACGGGATAATGTGACACAATAGTCATTTTGTGATTATCCTTTAGGAGCTAATTTTAGAATAAGCTCCCTATGCGGACAACTTGAATTGGTCACATTTCACCATCATCCCCCCCCCCCACCCCCCCCCCCCCCCCCTTTTCTTTTGGCTACATGATTAAATTTTTGTATATATATATATATATATATATATATATATATATATATATATATATATATATATATGTGTGTGTGTGTGTGTGTGTGTGTCTGTGTCTGTGTCTGTGTGATTGTGTGGCTGTAGTATATATATATATATATATATATATATATATATATATATATATATATATATATATATATATATATAGTGTATGTGTGTGTGTGTTTATTCAACTGTTTCCCAATAGAAACAATAGCCCACTGCTGTTCTTCAGGAATAAACGAAGGAATTCTTATTCATCAATCAAAAGCATTCGATAATTGTGAGAAATTTGTGAACATAAATCCTCTTCTCTCTCTCTCTCTCTCTCTCTCTCTCTCTCTCTCTCTCTCTCTCTCTCTCTCTCTCTTTGCTGAGACTTGCTAATAAGTGATTTATACCACTGGGTTGAGTAGGCAGGTTAATTTCCTGTGATTGATGAGCTTTCCCGAGTTAAAACGATTAATACTTTTGGTCTCAACTTCGAAAAAATAGTACTTCTGTTTTAGACTTCTTCATTTTTTCCTTTATATTTCATTTTCCTTATTTATTGGCCTTTGTTCTGACAGTTTATATCACTTCCTTTAAGGATTGGAATGGATGAGAGTTTGGTGGAGAAAAAAAAATAAAAAAAAAAAAAAAAGCTGGCGAACGCTCAAAGCTAAAAAGCCGTTCAAAGCTAATATGAAAATAGGTTGATAGAAATGCATTAATGAATAACGTTCGGGACTGGAGACTTATCAGACTAGAATGCAGTAATAAAAATTATATCCAGCTTCTGTAACAATGGTTCCAGTATGAACATCAAAATTTGGATGAGCTCGAAGTCGAAAAATACATTCGAGCAATTAATAACTTGATCAGCTACATCTATGTATGAACAAAAAACTAGCACAAGGTTTGTCTGTTTTTCCTGTGAATTCTTTTTATCCATAACAAACAATAACTTTTTATACAGAATGATCATTTAAGAATTCTAAGTTTCCGGCTCGCCTTTTCTCTGCTGCTATTGGTCGTAAAATTTGGGAGCATGTGAATTTTAGAGGAGCAGGTAACTCATTAAGCATGAAGAGGTGAAAATTTGTAATGATGTCGAAGATAACTAGAAAATAGCATTAAATGGTCGTAACTGCAGTGAAATCTTCCGTAAACTGATCTTTCTCGGATAAATTTCCTTTCATAAGCTTTGAATGAAAACCTTTGATACACATCTGTCATATCCACAGGCTTTCGCTCATTCATGAGACCCGAAGTGATGTTTAAGGTAACCTCATTTAATCTTGGTGTGACATATCCCTCCTTTGAATTAAAAAAAAATCAATCAGTGACACTAGTCATGAGAATAGTTCATCAGGTAGCAGAGAATTATTTCTACGTAATAACAACAAGATTTATAGTTTCGAAGAAAGCTCTAAACGGTGCGAGAAGCCAAAGGACACGTGTTCAGAAATAGAAATTCCAGACAATATCAGCAGAAAGTCAGAAATGATGTTGACTGTAAATGTCTCCTAGAATATTCTAACGATCTTTCGTTACAAATTTTTTTCTTATAGAATCGTATAATTCAAGCATCACACCAACATAGTTAAACTCATCGCGTTGAATCTGGGGTCCGATATACTCCAACCATAGAGAGAGAGAAAACGTGAACCATATGACATTACAATGAAGCAATTTATTTTTTTTTTTGGGGGGGGGGGGGGGGGGGGGAGCGGGCAGAAAATTTAATACAATGAACATCTTGACTTATGGCTTGCCAATTGAAGAAAATGCCACAAACATAATTGTGTGTTCACATTATCGAAATTAGTGATTCTAAGACAGAAAATTTTAAAAATAAAGAAATCAGTGAATTAATCCTACCATTTTAGGCTTAATAAAATTGGAAATAGATAGGGCGTAACTGGTGGACGTTCAACCAGAGAAAGGAAATTTGGCAACGTATTTACGAACCGGTAATAGTAACAATAATGCATGAGGATGTAACTGCATCTTGACATATGGTTTAATACGTTTAGTGTTCTCGCCATTCAAAGAAATTTATTGTTTCTTATAACAGCTAATAAAAACTCTCAGTAGTCTTCATAAAATGCTTTACTTTCACATGAATCAGATAGCTCAGCAGGTATTGAATACATTAAAGCCGCCAAATAAGCTAGTATCCATTTCACTATCTAACGGACAGTTTGGACCACTATCCTAACTTCATTAAATCCCACAGTCCCTTAATTATTCAGAAATATCTTTTAAATTCTCTTTCTAACGATGTATTAAAACAAACACCTCTCTATAAAGATGTCCTGTTTCTTCCAATACGTACCTAGTTCCATTCGTTTCCTTCCAATTGGAACCAACGCATTTGCATAACGCCTCAACTAACAGCTTTTTTCTTCCAACCCTCTCTGTGAGGTCATACATCTGAGGCTGAAAACTCGATGGCTGAGGCCATTTGGTGGACTCGTTAAAAAACGACCACTGCTCTGGGAAGGCTGGTCGTTGGCTCACAGAATCAAATGGGAAAACCAAAATGTGCCCCCATCGCTGAAGCAGTTTTTATACTTGAAGATGCTTACATCTATGTACGCGAAAGTCCATACATCTACGGAGCACTCACGCGCACAAGTGTTAATGTTCTATCAAATTGATATATATATATATATATATATATATATATATATATATATATATAGTATATATATATATGCATACAATATATATA
>NC_087210.1:23095434-23117934 GCF_015104395.2 Macrobrachium nipponense
ATATATATATATATATATATAGATATATATATATAAATATATATATAAGCAATGCGAAAATATAGTAATTGAATATTAGTTTTGAAAATTGATGCAACCATCTACAAGGGCACTCCAGATGATTGTTGGTGCAATCGGAATCAGGTGATTACTGTCTCACCTCCAGCCTCTTCTTATCTGCATCTCCCACAGCCTTCGGTTGTGTTTTCTATCGTAAATGATGAGGTAGATGGCCGCTTGTCAAAACTTTCAATCAGGACCTTTAGTTATTCAACGGCTTATATTCTAGAGGCGTTTTCTCCACTGAAGCGACCTTATGATAGCAGGCAGTTATATACTACGTAGGGTGAAGTAAAATTTCTGTCATCGCACTTGCGTCAAGGATATGCACTCTTATCCTTTGTCAATCTGTAATTTGTTTAGTTTTTAAAGTATAGCTTATTCGATACCACATCATTTACTGTTGCACTACATTATTACACAATAATTTGCCTTAGTATTTGACCTCAGAACTACAGAACTGCGCTACGTGCTCGATTGCATTTATGAAGCATCGCTTATGGCTCCTTTATATTGAATTATTTCGAAAATTGCTGGACTGTCTATGCAACAATTTCTCCATTGGTTTGCAGGACAGGTGCGTCAGTTTAATGTTTCCATGGGCAAAATTATAATATTATAACATTATTTCATTATATATATTATATATACATATATATACACACACTACTATATAATATATTAAGGGACGAATATCGTGTTCATGGCAATGCAATTATCAATGATAATTCCCCCAAGTGTACATTATTCCTGAGGTATAGTGAATGTGATATTATTAAACGATAGTTGTCGCTTAATATTTGTAAATTAAAAAAGTGATAAATTTATACAGGCTGAAATTCACACACACACACACACACACACACACACACACACACATATATATATATATATATATATATATATATATATATATATATATATATATATATATATATATATATATATGTACACACACTTTATGTGTATGTGTATGTATGTACACACCGATATATATATATATATATATATATATATATATATATATATATATATATATATATATATATATAACCATTTCTTGAAATTCAGGATACAGCAGAAAACAGCGTTGCAACGATCATACATAGTGCAATAAAGCTTCCACAACATCAAAGGCTCACTACAGAGAAGAGTCGATCATCAGCTCTTACTGTTGCGCCAAGTTATGATAATTCAAGACACCACCGTTCCTTTGCAGTCTGTGTCGTGAATCTTGCTGAAGAGCACGTTGAACGATTATATCTTGGCTATACAGCAGGTTTTGAAAATGACGTATGGTGGTGGTAACAGCTAAGGAGATTGAGTGAGGACACTGTACCGCCGAATGTTACCCAGCGGAAGAATACTAGAAATGTCGTCATATTAGAAATGTTGTCAGTATGAGTGCATATTTATCAGAAATACCAAGAATACCCATGGGACAATAGAGATCTCAAAATAAAAATACTTAAATATAAGGATGTTTTCAGATATATCAAAAATGTTCATTGCAACCGCATTTGATGGAAAGGAACTACTTGATTAATCGTAGAGAACTACTGTCAGTCACTGACAGGCTTCCTCATGGTGCATTTTGTTCTCGGCATCGAGGAAGATAGAACCTTCAGAGTTTAGAATCTGAAAAGACTAATTATCAATGAGTGCATTTACTACAGATTTTTCATAGAGCAGTCGTGGTTTTAACAGTGAAGTAATTGCATTTCTGTAAGGGCGTCTATGGTACTGCAGAAGTGTATGTCAACTAAGTCAAGCCTCAACCTGCTACTTTTAAGTGGAAAATGCTTAGGCCTAACAGCTCCATTGAATGTTGGGAATACGCCTCCAACACTGTAGACTGGGTAGTGATGTCATCAATGTCATAGTCACTGAGCTCATGGGAAAGCAAAATTTAGTTTCGCATAAATGTTCAGGTCTGTGAATTACGGAAACCAGGCCGCAGTTGGTACTGGTCTTCACTGAGTTTTACCGTCATTCGTACGGTGGCTAATCATCGCAGCCAATAGTTTTCTCAAGCCTCCATAAACACAAATTTCTATAGTCGTCTTGACATTTCTAAATAAAAATATCAGTCAATCTTAGTGAATTTAGTCAGAGATATAGACTATCAGCGTTATTATGGGTGGAATGAATAATTAGGATTGTTATGATGATACTGCTAGTACGCGTCGTTCCACTGCTACCTTTGACGGCTATACAAAAAAGCCTAGGCCCAACTTTGCCTGAGGTACGTTTTACTATATATATATATATATTATATATATAATATATATATATATATATATATATATATATATATATATATATATATATATATATATATATATATATATATATATCAATAGAGGGATCCACAGTAATATCCTTGTTTATCTAGATATAATATGTTTATACAAAGCTTAAAGCTTTCGTCCATCCTCCTGTGGACTTGATCACTAAGCAAATGAGACATGGTATTGGTGAAGAATTCCAAATAAACAAACAAACAGACAAAGAACATTAACAAGGTTAAAAAATTCGAACAAGTCATTGGGTCGTTTGCCTTTCCATAATTTGCTGTGATCTACGAGGCGGGACAAAGCGCCGGTCTTCTTCCTGAATGACATCTTGACGGTCGTTAACCAAAAAGGTAGTTTGTAGATTAGGCTCTGGAACGGGCGAAGGATGGTTATTTACATTATCAGATTGAAGGAGGCTGTACACATTTCTGAAGTTCTTTATTCTGGCCCTTTTGCAAATTTCTTCACTCAAAAGTAAATTGTTCTGTATGCCAGTATTCCCCTCAAAAGTGTCATTCAAAGTGATGAGAGCTCCTTCCACAATTCTCCTAGTGGTCCTATCCGCACTCTTATAAATAACTTTTCCTCCCTTGAAGTCGATGGCATGATCGGAATCCCAAGTATGCTTGGCAATGGCGCTGTAAACGTTGCCCAAACGGCAAGCTGCAACATGTTCACGTTTCCTCTGGTCCAGGGAACGACCGCTTTCACCAATATAGCATTTGTCACAATTTTTACATCCTATAGCATAGACTCCAACATCGGTGTTTGGTTTTCTGCAACTGTTTTTGATAATTTTCTTTTTAAAAGTATTAGGGTATTGAAAAACTACGCTATACCTATGTCTTTCTTTTCTAAGATTATTGGAAACTTTTTTCAGGTCATGATTATAAGGAAGGGGAAGGCATTTAAAATTAGCAGTCGAACAGCGTTCCCTTGGATTATAAAACATACTTCTGGCTCTAGAAAAGACATCTGTCGATAAAAAACTTGGGGTAACATAACTTTTTGAAACTCGTAGTCAAGAATTGAATTTCCTGGTCAATGAAACTAGGGTCACAAACTCGAAAAGCTCTAAAAAACAAATTCGTCAGAACGTTGCGTTTGATTTTCTCGTCATGATATGAATAAAAATGTATGTACGTATTTGTGTGAGTACTCTTCCTGAAAACAGAGAATTTAAAAGACTTATTTACGTCATCCCTGTGAACAACCAAGTCTAAAAATGGCAGACGCTTGTCGACTTCCCTTTCCACTGTAAACGTGATGGATGGAAGAAAACTATTCAGTTGTAAAAGAAGCTGATCAAAACTTTCGGCATCGTCCTTAAAAACAATAAAAATATCGTCAACATATCTTACCCATATAAAAGGTTTCAAATCATCTGGAAGTTTGTCCACAAAAAGTATTTCAAAAAATTCTGTACAAAGATTAGCTAAAACAGGCGACAACGAGGATCCCATAGCAAACCCCTGCTTTTTGTTGATAGAAATCTCCTTCAAACTCAAATATGGTGGATTCTACACACGTCTTTATAAGCTCACAAAACTTATTAATATGAATAGGTGGCGTGAATTTTCCTTCTTCGGCAATTATGACCAAATTAGCTAGAACAAAATCAAGAGGCACATTAGTGAATAAGGAGACGATGTCCAGACTATACATAATTCCATCCAAATTTTTACCCATAATTCTATCCATGAAATCAAGATTATGTTTAAGATGGGAGCTAGATATATTACCCAGTAAGTCACCCAAAACCTCCGACGTAAATAAGTCTTTTAAATTCTCTGTTTTCAGGAAAAGTACTCACACAAATACGTACATACATTTTTATTCATATCATGACGAGAAAATCAAACGCAACGTTCTGACGAATTTGTTTTTTAGAGCTTTTCGAGTTTGTGACCCTAGTTTCATTGACCAGGAAATTCAATTCTTGACTACGAGTTTCAAAAAGTTATGTTACCCCAAGTTTTTTATCGACAGATGTCTTTCTAGAGCTAGAAGTATGTTTTATAATCCAAGGGAACGCTGTTCGACTGCTAATTTTAAATGCCTTCCCCTTCCTTATAATCATGACCTGAAAAAAGTTTCCAATAATCTTAGAAAAGAAAGACATAGGTATAGCGTAGTTTTTCAATACCCTAATACTTTTAAAAAGAAAATTATCAAAAACAGTTGCAGAAAACCAAACACCGATGTTGGAGTCTATGCTATAGGATGTAAAAATTGTGACAAATGCTATATTGGTGAAAGCGGTCGTTCCCTGGACCAGAGGAAACGTGAACATGTTGCAGCTTGCCGTTTGGGCAACGTTTACAGCGCCATTGCCAAGCATACTTGGGATTCCGATCATGCCATCGACTTCAAGGGAGGAAAAGTTATTTATAAGAGTGCGGATAGGACCACTAGGAGAATTGTGGAAGGAGCTCTCATCACTTTGAATGACACTTTTGAGGGAATACTGGCATACAGAACAATTTATTTCTTTTGAGTGAAGAAATTTGCAAAAGGGCCAGAATAAAGAACTTCAGAAATGTGTACAGCCTCCTTCAATCTGATAATGTAAATAACCATCCTTCGCCCGTTCCAGAGCCTAATCTACTAACTACCTTTTTGGTTAACGACCGTCAAGATGTCATTCAGGAAGAAGACCGGCGCTTTGTCCCGCCTCGTAGATCACAGCGAATTATGGAAAGGCAAACGACCCAATGACTTGTTCGAATTTTTTAACCTTGTTAATATTCTTTGTCTGTTTGTTTATGTTTATTAGGAATTCTTTCACCCAATTACCATGTCTCATTTGCTTAGTGATCAAGTCCACAGGGGATGGACCGAAAGCTTTAAGCTTTGTATAAACATATTATATCTAGATAAACAAGGATATTACTGTGGATCCCTCTATTGATTTCTTAGAAGCACGATACAGTGTTTTTATATTGCATATATATATATATATATATATATATATATATATATATATATATAATATATATATATATATTATATATATATATATATATATATATATATATATATATACTATATATATATATATATATATATATATATATATATATATATATATATATATATATATATATATATATATATATATATATATATATATATGTATATATATATATATAATATATATATATCAATTCAAGCTACAAATGTCCTTTTTAATATCTAAATTCACTTTACCTCCCAAATGATATATTTTCATATATGTACCGAAGGGGAATTTTTAAGTTGATAATAATTTCTTCCCCCCATGGGATCGAACCACCGTCCAGGTGGACGGGGACGAAATCAGGACAGTCAGTGACGCTATCCAATCAGCCAACAGAGACGCTATAAGTTCATATCGATTCTGACCTTACAAATCACCCTCGATCTGGGTGCTTTCGTAATTAGAATCGATATGAAACCCCGTCTACCATGTTGGCCAATTCGAGCGTTTGACAGCACGTAGCCTTTTGTTATGAATAATTATCACATCGAACCGTGATCCATTTATATATCAATTCAAGCTACAAATGTCCTTTAATATCTAAATTCACTTTACCTCCCAAATGATATATTTTCATATATGTACCGAAGGGGAATTTTTAAGTTGATAATAATTTCGTCCCCCCATGGGATCGAACCACCGTCCAGGTGGACGGGGACGAAATCAGGACAGTCAGTGACGCTATCCAATCAGCCAACAGAGACGCTATAAGTTCATATCGATTCTGACCTTACAAATCACCCTCGATCTGGGTGATTTCGTAATTAGAATCGATATGAAACCCCGTCTACCATGTTGGCCAATTCGAGCATTTGACAGCACGTAGCCTTTTGTTATGAATAATTATCACATCGAACCGTGATCCATTTATATATCAATTCAAGCTACAAATGTCCTTTAATATCTAAATTCACTTTACCTCCCAAATGATATATTTTCATATATGTACCGAAGGGGAATTTTTAAGTTGATAATAATTTCGTCCCCCATGGGATCGAACCACCGTCCAGGTGGATGGGGACGAAATCAGGACAGTCAGTGACGCTATCCAATCAGCCAACAGAGACGCTATAAGTTCATATCGATTCTGACCTTACAAATCACCCTCGATCTGGGTGCTTTCGTAATTAGAATCGATATGAAACCCCGTCTACCATGTTGGCCAATTCGAGCGTTTGACAGCACGTAGCCTTTTGTTATGAATAATTATCACATCGAACCGTGATCCATTTATATATCAATTCAAGCTACAAATGTCCTTTAATATCTAAATTCACTTTACCTCCCAAATGATATATTTTCATATATGTACCGAAGGGGAATTTTTAAGTTGATAATAATTTCGTCCCCCCATGGGATTGAACCGCCGTCCAGGTGGACGGGGACGAAATCAGGACAGTCAGTGACGCTATCCAATCAGCCAACAGAGATGCTATAAGTTCATATCGATTCTGACCTTACAAATCACCCTCGATCTGGGTGCGTCTCTGTTGGCTGATTGGATAGCGTCACTGACTGTCCTGATTTCGTCCCCGTCCACCTGGACGGTGGTTCGATCCCATGGGGGGACGAAATTATTATCAACTTAAAAATTCCCCTTCGGTACATATATGAAAATATATCATTTAGGAGGTAAAGTGAATTTAGATATTAAAGGACATTTGTAGCTTGAATTGATATATAAATGGATCACGGTTCGATGTGATAATTATTCATAACAAAAGGCTACGTGCTGTCAAACGCTCGAATTGGCCAACATGGTAGACGGGGTTTCATATCGAATCTAATTACGAAAGCACCCAGATCGAGGGGGATTTGTAAGGTCAGAATCGATATGAACTTATAGCGTCTCTGTTGGCTGATTGGATAGTGTCACTGACTGTCCTGATTTCGTCCCCGTCCACCTGGGCGGTGGTTCGATCCCATGGGGGGACGAAATTATTATCAACTTAAAAATTCCCCTTCGGTACATATATGAAAATATATCATTTGGGAGGTAAAGTGAATTTGGATATTAAAGGACATTTGTAGCTTGAATTGATATATAAATGGATCACGGTTCGATGTGATAATTATTCATAAAAAAAGCCTACGTGCTGTCAAACGCTCGAATTGGCCAACATGGTAGACGGGGTTTCATATCGATTCTAATTACGAAAGCACCCAGATCGAGGGTGATTTGTAAGGTCAGAATCGATATGAACTTATAGCGTCTCTGTTGGCTGATTGGATAGCGTCACTGACTGTCCTGATTTCGTCCCCGTCCACCTGGACGGTGGTTCGATCCCATGGGGGGACGAAATTATTATCAACTTAAAAATTCCCCTTCGGTACATATATGAAAATATATCATTTGGGAGGTAAAGTGAATTTAGATATTAAAGGACATTTGTAGCTTGAATTGATATATAAATGGATCACGGTTCGATGTGATAATTATTCATAACAAAAGGCTACGTGCTGTTAAACGCTCGAATTGGCCAACATGGTAGACGGGGGGGGTTTCATATCGAATTCTAATTACGAAATCACCCAGATCGAGGGTGATTTGTAAGGTCAGAA
Organism: Macrobrachium nipponense; assembly: GCF_015104395.2. NCBI lineage: Eukaryota > Metazoa > Arthropoda > Malacostraca > Decapoda > Palaemonidae > Macrobrachium > Macrobrachium nipponense. The sequence goes on from NC_087210.1 coordinate 23,103,373, forward strand.
TCGATATGAACTTATAGCGTCTCTGTTGGCTGATTGGATAGCGTCACTGACTGTCCTGATTTCGTCCCCGTCCACCTGGACGGTGGTTCGATCCCATGGGGGGACGAAATTATTATCAACTTAAAAATTCCCCTTCGGTACATATATGAAAATATATCATTTGGGAGGTAAAGTGAATTTAGATATTAAAGGACATTTGTAGCTTGAATTGATATGTAAATGGATCACGGTTCGATGTGATAATTATTCATATATATATATATATATATATATATATATATATATATATATATATATATATATATATATATGTGTGTGTGTGTGTGTGTGTGTGTGTGTGTGTAATGTGTGTGTATTGGTGTTTGTGTAATAGGCTGAGGTAAAGTTTTATGGTTAGTTCGAGACAGCATCGTGTCGGATTCACGTGCCTACAATCTTTGGGTAGCTGACCACATCGGTGGTCTCTCCGAAGGTTTCAATGATTTCTTTTGTGCAATGCATCCTGCGATTTTTATTTCCTTAAATATTTATTCTGACTTCTCATGATGGGCAAGAATGAAGCGCCGATTTGTTTTACTAATCATCTTTTCAGTGACGTATTCGTGTTATTAAGTGAAGACATTTGTTTGAGAATAATTTTGATCCCCGTATCCTTTCGTTCAGTGTAACATTTCCCTGGGGTCCGTGTAAATGAGTCGCTTTCTAGACAAACCCTTAAGGAAATTTTATGATAACTAGTAAGAAAAAAAAGTAAAATATTGAAAAAGTGTTTTTCGTATCCTGTGAACTAATTTATATTAAATAAATAGCTACGGGAAAGAAATCGTTTTTGCTCTTTCCCATTTGCTTTAATCCACGTAGTAAGGCTGTGTAATTTGCCTGAGAATGTAATAAAATCACTCCAGATCGCTCTGTATACCACATCGAACTATAAGTTGGGACGTCAGAAGGTGTAATATGAAGATTTCAAATACTCGTTGCCAGCACGGGTTAATTGGACTGTTCATAGTAAATCCGAGTTCTTGGAAACACACAGTTCAACATTTTTTTTTTCTTTTATACTAAACGGTAAACGGTCAGTATATGGACCCAATTTGTTGGACAATAAAGCTAATACATTCTGTAAGGATATCTTTGCCATGAACGAATGTACGTGTCAACCTACTAATTTCATATCAAGAAGGGAAAGATTTGCATTATTACTTTGTATAAAAAAAATATTCTGAATTGTTATGATAGATGGGGACATAAAATAAAGAAGAAAGACATAATAACCGTTTCTACTTCTTTTATATACAAGACCTCGCAAATGAAATGACGGGTCTGTATGGCATTGTCTTTGCGATTTTGGCTGCCATAACAAACATGGGAATTTTGGTTTTGGTTACTCAGACGGAGTTAAATCCGACTCCGTCTGATTTTTTCATCTCTGATGTATAGTTTTTATAAGGGATATATGATACTTGAATACCTACGTGGATATTACATATATACTATATATATAGACATACATACTGTGTATTTATTTATGATTACTATATATACTCTTGACACTTTAACACCATGGTTCGGTATAGGAGTTGTTCTTTGCTTTGCCCTGAATCCTCTGTAATATTAAATCATACTAAATCTTTAAATATTTAGAAAATGTATTGTTAACGAGATATTTCCTTAAAAATGCCTTTTCTGCGTTCTTTCTTTATGTTGTGAATGTCAAACGAGTGGAGTACCTGATCGGATTTATTTATATGTTTATTTATTTATTTTTTTTTTCAAGCACATTTTGGGTAAGGATGGCTAACGTATTTGGAACGTGAGCAGTGCAGAAATTTCATTGGTACGCTTGTTGTAAGCTTCACTAATTTACTGATATTTTAAATATAAGGCAATGTTAGAACCCCCAGCTTCATTTTATAGTTATGGTTACTATGGTGCAGACATGAAATTGTTGTTGCTTGTATTATTTCCTCTGATTTGAATTTGCGTGTGTGCCTGAAGGAATTTAATAAATTGTAAACACTGAATGCTTATGGTTAGCCCCAAAACACCCGCACTTCTGCATTATGTCAGATACCTGTGGGACCTGTTTTGTTGGTGATGACATGGTAAAAATCTAGTTATTAATCTTGAGAAAAATTTTCATGCTTGAGTGACAATGATTATACAAGTGTTATGATGAATTACTATTCATCATAACACCATATCTCTAACTTTATATACTCTTTTTCTTTTCAGATCATAGTCGTTGTCTATCATAGAAGAAGGGACACAGGATAAAGGTGAACTGCACTGTAATTGCCATGACTATATAATGATTAAACTTCAGGATGGTTCTCATCCAGAACTTTTAAAACAAGAATTACTTTGGCATATTGGTTGATTTTCGGAAATGTGCTAAATCAGTCAGCCTCACCTTAACACTTATAGAAATGGATATCTTCGTTTAAGAATTTTTATTCATCAGACAATTCCGCCTTAATCAAGACTAATCAGTTCATAGTGTTGATCCTGAAGGATTTTTCAGAAAAAGTTATTAATGCAAGAAAGGCACTACGATAGTACACGTTCTCCAGCTTCCGAGAACAAGAGACCATGATTGACTCGATTTTTTTCTTAATATAAAAGATTATCCGACTAGCAAGTGCAGTTCTGTGTGTTTGAAAGTTTTATTTGGGAGTGTTTATGGGGGAGTGTATAATTACCACCGTCGTTTGCATTTACGTCAAGCTTATTATTTAGTTCAGTGTTATGCTGTACGGAAGTCCTGCTGCAAATCACATTATATTTGGTAAGTGATCTACCATAGTTTTTTTGTAATTTGTTGTGTAAATTTTCATACTCATTACAAATTTTAATGGCCTTTTATATAAATGGTCAGTGAACCTTATATTTTACTGTTTTGAGGAAATTAGATACGTTGGTAACTTTGAAGGAGCGTCATTTTTTTAATATAGGCAACTTACAGTCAGTCCAACATTTGCAGGTCACTGTTCGGTGCCAGTAGGGTTAGTGATTATCTCTAAAATATTTTTATCTTGACTTTTATGTGATTATCACATAACTTTAAAGACTAAAATTTTATTTTTCATCGTTGTATCTCTCCCTGCTTTGTGGAAGATTGGTTCATATGTAGGTTATTTGATTTTTTCCGCTTTAAAATAACGTTGGCAGGCATTTATTGCTATGGTTGGTACTACTTTGAAGCGTATTTTGACCAAGAACTATTTATCAAGTTGACAGATCATTTTAAAAACAAATTTTTGGGGGGTAATGGGTATTACACTGGTCGTTGTATCTCAGGGCTAGTTGGTTATATACTATAGATATTTTGTACTATAGCCTGTTCTTCAAGGGTACAATGAAATTTAGAATGTAAAGTTTCAGCATTTTCTTTTCAATTCTCAGGAAATAATAAAATTACATTATTTTACAGAATTAACTTTTGGGATGCACAATATAAGTGGGTACTTTTGGGGGAAATGGCATCTTTTAAAGGGTGAGGCGATTCATCCCCTTGGAGAGCTGTAGATGCCAATATTGTCTTTGGTATTAGTTAGACAATATATATATATATATATATATATATATATATATATATATATATATATATAGATATATATATATATATACACGTATATATATGATAATAATGATAATAAAATGTAAGACTTGAAAAAAACCACCGGTTATAGTTTATGATTGCGCTGCATAGATCACATCAAAGCACAAGTTTACTGAAGGCCTCCGAATGTGTGAACACATTAATTTGAAATTTCGAGAAAATCATTACTATTCGACTGTCACATAAAGCTTTGGTTTTGACTGTGATTTTATTATTATTATTTCTTTTTGGGGGGAGGGGGCGTTCTATCACAGTCATCCTATTCGCCTTTGTGGTTTTGTGGTGTGGGATTCCGGGTTGCATCCTGCCTCCATAGGAGTCCATCACTTTTCTTACTAAATGCGCTGTTTCCAGGAGCACATTCTTCTGCTTAACTCCTGGAACTACTTAAGAATCCACTGGCATATCCCAATTATCCCATATATATCCTTATTATTTCTATTTTCAGGTCTCGATGCTTATAAATTTGTTCCCTTTCTTTCACATCTACTTTCGTATCCCATGGTATTGCGACATCAATGAGTGATCCTTTCGTCTTGGTTTTGTCAATCAGCGTCATGCGTGGTCTGTTTGCGCATATCACCCTATTGTTTTGATGCCACAGTCCCAGAGAATCGTTACCTGATCGTTTTCTATCACTCCCTCAGGTTGGTGCTCGTACCACTTACTACTGTAAGGTAGCTGGTGTTTCTTGCACAGGCTCCAATAGAGGTCTTTTCCTAATGAATCATGCCTCTTTTTGTACTGGTTCTGTCCAAGTGCCGGACATTCGCTTGCCATGTGGTATAAATTCTCGTTTTTCATATTGCACTTCCTGCTTATGGGTGAGATGTTATTTCCATCTATCGGTCTCTGAATATATCTGGTTCCAAGGGCCTGATCTTGTACGCTGTTAGCATTCCTTATGTTTCCTTCTTGAATTCTCCCTCTGTAGCCAGTGCCATGTTCCATCGCTGGCCAGTTCTACAGTCTGCCTCATGTACTGTCCATGCATTGGTTTGTTGGGCCATTCTTCCGTTCTGTTTGTCATTCTCCTGTCTCTGCATATTTCTGGGTCTTCGTCTAGTGTTATCAGTCCTTCTTCCCATGCACACCTGAGCCATTGGTTTTCACTGGTTTTCAGATATTGCCCCAGTGCTCTGCTCTTGATGCTGACGCAGTCCTCTAGCTTAGTAGTCCTCTCCCTCCTTCCTTTCGTGTTATGTATAGTCTGTCTGTATTTGCTCTTGGGTGTAATTCATTGTGTATTGTCATGTGTTTCCTACTTTTATGTTATAGCTGCTTAGTTATTATTATTATTATTATTATTATTATTATTATTATTATTATTATTATTATTATTATTATTATTATTATTATTATTATTATTATTATTATTATGCGTCCTTGTCCCCTGTTCACATGTCAGTTAAATACTAAAAGTTTTATTTATTCCATAGAAATTAATTGTCAAAGGCCTTAGAATCGGAAGCTTTTCACTCCCACCTTTGATCGTTTGGCTAACTTACAAATCTAACTAACAGTCAACTCTCTTAATTTGTTATCATTATGATAAGCAAAATACTAATTCAGGATACGTGACTTTAATAATTTTTTACTAAGTTATAGAGTGATTGCTTCTAATACCCATTTGCTGAAGCTTTACGTGGCATTTATCTGTCGTAGCTTCCCATGTTGTTTCCTGTTTAGGATTCTCTTCGTCTTCCTTGCTCTCAAAAAAAGTAAATAAGAATAAAATAAAACAGTTAAGAAAGTTACCCCACACTTCTCTCCCGCGTTTTGTGAACTTGTTTCTCACTGTTGGAGTGTAACCCTTGCTGTCCCTTTGTCCCAGATCTTTTTACATTTTTCTCCTTTTATTTAGTAGTTATGTAAAAGATATGCTGCATTCTCAGGTGGCATTGTAACGTCTACCAGGCAATCACGTCAAACAGATATTCTTTCGGTATCAACCGTACCGTAATCGAGATATTGTATTTGCCTGATAATCAATCATCTCTATCGTTTTACCGAAAAGATTAAGGATTCTTTCTCTCACCACCCATTTCCCCCGAGGCAGATCTGTCTCTTCTGGGTTAAACACTGGTTTTTCAATAGTCTTTTTCCAAATTCTGTTGGATCACAGAAAGATATAGGTTTTCAGTTGTTCTTACCATTAGGAAAATTGAAATGGATACGAGTAAACTTCGATTTGAAGTATTTGAATTTCTAGTAGTTTGAATTGTCAACTTGGAGCTGCGTGTAAGAAAAAAGAGGATTGTTGACCCAATAAAATATTTGTGTAACTAACTAAAGAACTAAACACTAAGCCAATCACAGGGCTGGAAACTCTCAGTCTCTCGAGAGAGTTCACACAGGCAAGATGCATGTTCCACCTCTCCTGAGGTATACTTTTGAAAGACGTATCCCTGCCTATGTGAACTCTCGAGAGACAGAGTTTCCAGCCCTGTGATTGGCTTATCAACAGCCAATCAGGAGAGTCGTAATGGACTGGCCTAGACTTCAGATGCACGGCTGATGTGAACCTACAATAAAAATAATGGAATATTACACCAGGAGCTTTTATTATTTAGATAAACGCAAACTGTTTGAATAAATGGATTTGAAGTACACTCATAAAATTTGCAGAAAAATAATCACACAGTATCCTTGGAATGGATGATTATGATTTCACCTAGTTGTGAGGGAAGCATCATTTTTTATTGCAGATCCCTTCCTATGAGTGTTGTTACGTGGATTTCAGGCTTTAACAAAACTGTGATAACCCTTAGACAAATAACACTGCAGTTAACACTAAAGTTTTATATCTCGTCGTGCAAATATGTCGCCACAAAATGCACGCATAAGGATTTTATCATTTTTATTTCAATTTTGAACACAAGGCAATAAAAAAAAAACCTGAAAAGTGACAGTAGACTATTATTTAAAGAAGGTTGGTGAGAGAAATGGAATCCTGAGAAAATATGCTTGAAAAACAAGAGGTAAGACTTTGCTTTTTAGGTATGTATGCACTATAACCTCTGAGAGCATCATTCCAAAAGCATATTCGGAAGTAACTTATAAAAAAAGTATTGTGTCTGTAATAGTTTATTAGTTATATCCCAAGCAAGTAGTTGTACCTTACGAAAAATGATTCGAAAGCTGGAAACTGGAGAAAACGAACGACCTTTGTCAGTAATGGAATGGACTCAGAGAAAGATATGTATACCTTTAAGGGCAATGGTGGTGTAATTGCAGTGAATACTTGAGATAGAAGTTGGGAGGGTAAGAATGAAGAACGAAGGGATTTAGGTATTCTCATAGAATGTGCTTTGAATGAAACACCGATTACAGGGAGGAGATTTGAAAAACTCCTTTTATATGGCATAGTATAAAATACGCTTAGCTGAAATGGTCTTGTTTATTACAACTATTGAATGGGACATACTGATAGCTGAAATACAGGAAGTGGAAAATAGCATTAAGTCTACTCAGAATTATGAAATAACAAGTGGAATATAGACATATGTTTAAAAGTTAGTGAAATGCGCTAGTGGAAAGAAATTAACCGACCTACTTGGCTGGCGTTAGATTACGCATTATAGAATACCTTTTGTGTACTTTGCAATTCAAGTGAATAGCCGCAGACTAGAAATAGTTACTTTTGATGAAGTTTTACACATATTACTCTGTGAAGTTAAAAATCCAGCTGGAAAATGTTATTATGGAATAGAGAAGATTTTTTCTTCTTGCGTTTTTGCTTTGAACACATTCATCATAGTAAACTGAGCGTAACGAACGAAAGTTTTTGAGAGGAAAATGGATTATAACATCTCCCTCTATTATTCTCAGGTATTTGTATCCTATCTCCTCTGTGTTTGAAGCTACTCCCGTTGGGTAGCTTTATCCCTTCAGTCCTTGTCACTTTGCCTTTTTGTATGTTGACCAAGCAGTGTGGGGGCCAGTGCTTTCCCGTTGGTTTCAAATGTTAATTTTTGGCCACTGGTTGGACTGTGTTTTGGAAAGGTTCAACTCACAAAAAAATTATGTTGCCATTTTTTCGGCGATTTCTGTATAGTTTTCTTACATATTCAAATTACAACCCAAATCATGCTCAATAAATTTATTATATCATCACAAACTACATTCTGTGTACAAAGAAAAGACACCATTTATTGCTAAAATAATATAATAATTAAGAAAAACACTCCTTTTAAAATTTAACTATAAATTGGAAACATAATGATCATTTTGTAGATCAAAAATGTCTTATTTGTTTTTTTCCGTCCTGGTTTTCGTCAACTAATGAATGATAGTGGTTGTGTTCACAGTTAGAGTGAAGGAACTTCTTCTTCTTCATCTTCTTCAATCCCTAAGAATGCTTGGTTAACTTACTGCACACCTCATCGGCACCACACAAACATATCTCAGAGCAGTCAAGACCCTGTGACCGACAGGAGCAGTGTGATGTGCAGCTGGTCTTCTTGCACCCACATTTTATGAGGTGTGTGACTGTTGCAGGAGCTGGAGGCTCCATTTATGGTACTGCTATGGGTTTATCCCCATCTTTCTTCCACCCATAGGCTGTTGCTGGTGGTAGCTGAGGGTGAGGAATATCACACTGGTGCAACACCATGGCCTGGTAATGTGCTCAGGCAATAGCTTCATGTAATGCTCCTCGTGTCGGAGGTAATTTTTCAGCTTCCAATTGTTTCTTGGTGAAAAGCTTCCATCTGAGATCACCAACATCCACCAAACTGCTACCAGGCTCATACAGCTGGCAAACAAATGTCTCTATGGCTCGTTCAGTATTGATGTCCAGCAAGGACAAATACACCAGTGTCAGGTGATTGAATGTAGAGTTCAGCTGCTCCCCTTCGAACAGCATCCAGACTGTGCAGAATAATTCTTGTGTCAGCTTCTTCTTGGGAGCTGTGGAGATGGTGAACATCTATGGAGTTTGAGAAGACCTCCTTTTGTGAAGTCACTATGACGACCTTGGGCTTACCCTCAAAGTGCTGGAGAGCTATCTTTGCAAGATAAACTGTCAGTTCATCTTTAGTTGCAGTACTGGACAAGAACTGCTTTGCTGACACCTTGCCAATTGGTGTACTGTCTGTGACATGATAAGCAATTGCTGGTTTACTTCCCTGTTGTCTTTCTCTTGTGGCCTCTTTCAGTGATGTAGGAAGATCATAACGGTCAAAGACTAAATGGAGCTCATCATATTCTCTGCTTTTGTTGTTATGAAGTGGTCAGCCCATTGAGCACAGGTCTTGACTGAAGGTGGTTTCCCCATTGGCTAAACAATTGCCATTCCATCAATTACAGTTGCCTTTCTTGGTGTCAAGGGAATTGTGTTGTTGGTGATATTCTCTTCTTGCCGATCAACACTAATTTTTCTTGGCAGGTCCCCAAGTACAGTCATCAGCTTGCTTTTGTCAGTGCATGGTAGGAGTTCACCACTCACTGTGAACAAGGCTCGAGGTAGAGACATCAACTCATGCTGACCAACACATTCCTTGAGATTTATTTCAGGTCGTGAACATGCAACAATTAACATACAGGCAAAAAGTGATCTGTCATCCTTGAGCTCCACTATCTGATCACCTACTTTGTGTTTCACAGACTTTCTTTCACTTTTCCAAGTCTTCAACATTTTCGGTGCCATTTTGCTTTCAAGTCTTTCAGACCAGATGCAGTGTACCCATGTAATCGTCCATTGATCTGCACAAAGTCAACATTTCCATACTTTCCTCTTTCATGCACAAACCAAAGGAACTTTGAGTAGGCTTCCTCTGATGGTTCAGACACCAGGTCACCATTGTCAGGCTCTTGACACTGAATACACAGCTTGAAATCAGTTTCCGGCTGTGGTTTCTTTTTGATACTAGGCTCCATCTTGTGTGATCGCTCCTACACTGTAATGACCCATGCACTTCAATCTGCCACACACAAAATTAGGACCTCCCCTGGGGTGAATATATATCATGCAAAAGTTTTCTGATGTGGATCATCATTGCATCTTCCTGGAGAGAAGAAAATTAGATCTCGGTATTACGTGCTGAATGGGGGATGGCTGCAGAGTTAAATAAGATGTTAGTTGGTGACCATAAACAGGGATAAACAGGCATTCTGTAATGAAGACACTGTTAATTCAGATTGAATATATGTCAGAAACACTTCAGGAAACAAAAAGTAATATTCTGGCACCCCACACTCTTGAAACAAAATGTGAATAATGCCATGCATTGGGTTAAAATATTTCTGCTTTGGCACTGTGCTAAGGGTACATAAAGGTCCAGAGGAAAAATTAGCAACATCATTTTTCCACTTCCTGATATAGTTAAGAATGCATTCATCATAGTTGCAAAAAATTAATATGCAAAACCAACGAGAATCCCAATCTGTTACATTGGCCCCCGACACTAAAGGCGTATTTTTCTATTCCAAACTTCATACTGATATCCCCAGATACAATCCGTACAGTCTGGGTTAGGGTATGTATTTCCTTGATGCTCTTACTATAAAGCTTGATGTCGTTCCTGAACAAAGGTGGTTAATTCGTTGCATATTTTCTTGATTTGGTACTCAGCATCCATCTTCTGCAGTACTTTTGTCATGGGAATCATGGCTACTCAAAGAGTAGTGGGGACAGTGAGTCGCCTTGAAAGATTCCTCTCCTAATGTTAACATCTGCTATTCTTAGCCCAGAGCTAGTTAGTACTGTATTCCAATTGTACATTGTATTTTTTTTAGGAAACCGATGGTGTTTTCCACTGCCTCATATATTTTCAGGCATTCTATTAGCCACGTGTGCAGTATCATGTTGAAGGCTTTCTTGTGGTTAATCCATGCCTTGCTTTGGTTGGTTCTCCTTCTCTTACTATTCTTCATTAACATTTTGTCTATCAGGAGCTGGTCTGTTGTGCCCTTACACTTCCTTCTTCTGCCTTTATGTTGGTGGGGGATGGTGTTTGTATCATCTTGGTAGTTGTACATATAGCCTTTCACTGATGATACCTAATATAACTTCCACATTATAGGTAGACAGGTGGTAGGTCTGTAGTTACTTGCTATATTTCTCTTGTTCGTGTCCTTCTGAACTAAGGATGTTCTTCCTGTGGTCATCCATTTGGGCGGATGATGGTTGTGATACAATGATGGGGTTGTTTTACCATGCATGGGTCTTGGAAGTTTTTGAGCCCGTATCCAAGGTCTACATCGGGACCTGAGGCTTTCCGCTTACATGATTAGCCTTTATATTCCTGACAGTGCCGTCATGTTGGTAGCATTTATCTTCATAAATCGAATCATTAGATTGTTTATTTGTAGTATTTGTTGAAGTATTAGTATCATCAAGAAATATTACTTGTTACCTGCATCATTTATAGTTATTTTTCAACAACAGTTACGTTCTGTTTATATACATCAAAACTTTTGTGTGAAAAGTAGCAGTTTGCGGTTTTCGATATGCAGCATGTTGCAAACATGATGAATGATTTTCCCATATAGTTTAAAACTATTCACTGATATTCTTGCATCCATCGTAGTCTTTCCTTCAACAACTACGCAGTCGTCAATTTTTCGGAAAACTGGTTCAAATGAGATCAGAATTCAGTACAGTTCCTATTAGCAAAAATATAAAAAGGATTACGTACAACCTCAATTATTCAAGTATGTAAGTCTTGCGGTTTCATTTTTCTTTGGAGAGAGAGAGAGAGAGAGAGAGAGAGAGAGAGAGAGAGAGAGAGAGAGAGAGAGAGAGAGAGAGAAGGGATTTTATGCAGATGGGTTAGGTCAACTCCTTCATCAACGATGAAAGGAAGGCAACAGCCAGAACTATTTCCATGGAAAGTTTTAATTGAGTTGATCATTATCCGTTATGCATACCGTCATTCTAGGAGCATAAGTAAACGCCGTTGGATTTTCCAGTTTTTTTTTTGTTTTTGTTACCAAAGTATTGAAGAAAAAAATAGTGGTAATAATATCAAACAGATTGGTAGTGCTGTAGCAGTGATAGCAAAACTCTTCACAAGGTCATATTTTTTTTATCGGATTACAATGGAATGAAATGAAGCTTGGAATACCCAAGAATGGAATGATATAGCCTTCTGCCCGAGTGTCCTCTCCCCCACCCCCCCACCACTCACACACAAATGAGATAATCAGCTAATGCCTCTTTTCATCTACATATAAACAATGTATTAGAAAAGACTAGATTATTTTTTATTTGCCTTTTATGAATTTAGATCAGCCTTGTTTTTCTAGGTTTAATTACTACTTTTTAAGAATCATTTTGTGGAAGAATAGACTTTGTTTTGTATGAGCATTTGTTTATATTATTTTTGAAATTTAAGTGTCCGTTGTCTGGTCATTTTAAGTGTTTAGCTTGAAGTGCTTAATTTAACGTTTCTCAGTGTGGTCAGGCGCCTCCTCCCCGTTTGTTTATATTACCGAACTATCGTTTTAATGATTGTTTTTCTTTTTTTATATGAGTGTTTATGAACGCGTCTTGGTGATGTCTGGACGTTGGTGCTCGGACAGAGTTCAGTTCGGGCTAGAGCACTCCCGTGACTCCCCTGATATTATACCTTGAGCAGCATACTGATTTGGACTTTGGATGACGATTATTTGGCAGTTTATTTTGGACGACGATTCTTTAGATTACGTTTTGGATCCTCGCCTTGGTCTGTTGTCTGCAGGTTCTCTAGTCACCTGCGACTCTAGTGTCTCCTGCCTCGGCCTGCGGCCAGTCCTGCCTTTCCCTGACGAGGAGGAATTCCCAGGGAATTGGTGCCGTCGCTTTCTCCCGGCACTTTCGTCTCCATTCAGCTGCTGTGGTTTTTGGGAGCTTGCTAGCTCGTCAGATGGCCTGTAGGAGGCTGACGCCAGGTACGACAGAGTGTATCTGATTTTCGCTTGAGATCGCCTTCCCTATATGGTATCACTCTGGCGTTCAGGACCTGCCCTGATAATTGTTTTTGGCGAGTGGATCACGGCCCTGGTTTTGTCTCTCCTCTGATGCATCCACTGATGCGAGAAGAACTATATATTATTTGTATTATTTAATCATATACATATATATTTGGTCATATTTGTGTCGTGACTATAAAACGTCACCCAGTGAGTCTATCATAGACAAGGCCTTGCGTGTTTAGCTTTGTGTTAATAGGTAGGATTTATAATAGTTTTCTTGTTTTATTTACTCTGCCTTCCTTCTCTCTTTGGATTCGTATTAGGGTAGTTTTTTTGGTTTCGCCAGCAAAGTTGTTGGATCCCAACAAGTCCATTATTAATAACTATTATTTCCCCTTTCTTTGTTAGGACTTAGTTTTTTAGTTTTAGGGAATCCTGAGTGATTCTAAGGACTGGTATTTGTCCTTCCTTGTTTTTTGAGTTATGGTATTTGTCAAATGAAACAAGGTTGATTTAAATTGTTTATTTGTTAAGTATTAAATATTGTTAAGTTTTCTTGAGTGTTTGTTTCTGCTGACCTTTAGCACTGAGTTACATTTATTACTGACAACAATTATTTTAATATCTTGTATAACAACTCCAAGGGTTGTAACACAATGATATAATGACCATTACATTATGCCAAATTGAAGAAAACATTGGAAGAGCCTTGACCCGGGTAAAAACATTATATTCCGTCTAATCATTTTATTTTCATACGAAATATATTGTTCTTAGTTGTAGTTGGCTTTGTTTTAATTGCTCTTTCTTTTGTCTGAAAGATTCTAATATTAAGTATCGTAGAAATCACTACTATAAATTCGCGAGTTCTGCCGTATTAAACTTTTCTTGGAAAAGATCAGAATTGTTATTTCTGATGTGTCTCTTAATTTTAAGGAGCCACGGTTAAGTAAACTGTTGAACGTAATTTGCCTAAGAATCCCATTTATATTATAGGTGAAAAGAGAATCTAGAATATTCTGCATTATTTTAACGCCTACAGTATCATCTGCAGTTTGTGACATTTCTGCTTTGGGTGACGTCGTTCAGGTTATTTTTTTTTTTATTGTTCATATGAGACGTGGTAACGAACTGGATTGGTAACACTTTTCCTCTTGAACATGAGGATGCCTTATTATTTTACTTAGAAATGTACCGTTATTTCTCATAACAGTTGCAAATGTTGAAGAAATCACCGTTATTAATAGGGTGGAGTTTTTCTTCAGAACATATCTTCTATTTCCCATGAATAACGTGGCTACATATAGAAATTGATTTATTTCAATTTCAAAATGCTCTTGTGTAGATGGAAATCTAAATCTAAAAGAAAGCGCGACCACATCATTTAAAGCCATTAAAATTTTTATGTATGTACGTTGAAGATAATGGTCTGAAATGAGATGATGTAGCAATAAATCGTTGTCCCGTTCATTCTTTGAGAATATAATCAAGAGATTTCTTTACCGGATAGAAGTGAAAATATCATACGAATTATTTTAGATTTTAGAAAATTAAATGAGATTTTTTGGTAAAAGCAGCATACCTAGTCGCAGAAGTGCAAGGGTAATGGCGGTGAAATGCTGTGCGGTTCTGATGTAGTAGTAGTAGTAGTAGTAGTAGTAGTGGTGTATTATTTCAGATAGTGCAACCCCGATAGTAGTAGTAGTTGTAGTGTTATATTAGATATTGCATCCCTGATAGTAGAAGTAAAAGTAGTTGATTTAGATAGTACTGTATTATTTTAGATATCCGCACTAGTAGTAGAGTATTATTTTATATATATAGTGCATCTTTGATAATATTAGTAGTAGTAGTAGTTGGTGTAGTGGTGTATTATTTTAAAAAATATTGCATTCATAAAAGTAGTAGTATTATTGGAAGTAGCGGTAGTGGCGTATTATTTTAGTCATATATACTGCTTCCCCGGTAGTAGTAGTAGTAGTAGTCAGTAGTAGTAGAGTAGTAAGGTAGTAGAGTTGTAGCAGGGGAGGGGAAATGAGGGT
>NC_087210.1:23119695-23136645 GCF_015104395.2 Macrobrachium nipponense
GAGAGAATATCGAACCACCAGAGAGAGAGAGAGAGAGAGAGAGAGAGAGAGGGAGAAGAGAGAGAGAATTAATAACTATATACATGTGGGACTAATTTATTAGTTGTTCATTTATTTTGAGGTCCTTCATAAACATCTTACAAATATATGGGTCCAAATGGTACATTCCCAGACTAAGATTTAGGTTGTTTTTATTAGTGATTTGTATAATTGCCGATTCCAGTAAATTTCTTGAAACATAATCATTAGATCTAGCAATTACCGAGATATCACCCCAATTAATACAATGAGATTTTTCACTCAGATGGATAAAACAGTGCATTTGAAGTCTGGGCTGTTCTAACTGAATACATATGCTGCTTAACCCGAACACATAATTTTTACTAGACTGACCAACGTAAAACGATGGGCAATCCTTACAGGAATTTTGTAAATGATGTTGTTATTTGTTACGGGACTATTCTTAATTAGCATATCTTTAATGGTATTGTTAAAAGAGAACACTTCATTAACATTAAACGATTTAAATATTGATTTTATGGTTTCAAATCCACGAAAATAAGGTAAGCTAAGTACATTTTTAGGGATTTCTTTTTCATTAATAGCAACATTATAAAACTTTTTATGAGCTTTTTGATAACATAAATCAATTAAATGAGGTGGGTAGCAGAGATCGTTTCCTATCTTTTTTATGTATTCTATTTCTTGGCGTCCAGGTATTGTGGACTCGTGATACGCAAAGCGCGGTAGGAACATAGAAGAAAAAATTGAAATTTTAATATTAAGATGGTGGCCAGAATAAAAATGTACATATGTTAAATTATTTGTGGGTTTTTCTATAAATACTGAATTTGCATTGGAAAGATTCTCTATGTTATTAATACATCTAGGAAAGGGATGACATTGTTATTTTTCAATTTCAACAGTGAATTTTATGGATGGCACTAAATTATTCAATTTAGACAGTAAATCATTTACATCGATACCACCAGGTAAGACTACTAAGATATCATCGACATATCGGTACTATTTTAAGGGGATAAGTGATATTCGGGAGGTGTTGTCTCTCAAAAAATTCCATATATAAGTTTGAAAGGAGAGGTGATAAAGGGTTACCCATGGCCATTCCAAATATTTGTTGGTATTATTCTCCATTAAAAATAAATCTGCAATCACAAATACATAACTTAATTAAGGAAATTATGTGACTAACGGACATAGGCAATTCATGCAGTACAAGTTCATTACTTAAATATTCTAGCACAGAGTCAATAGGGACTTTTGTAAACAAAGAACATACATCAAAACTGATAAAAATATCGCTAGGGTTTAGTACAATTTTATTTAATTTTTCCACAAAGATCAAGAGAATTTCTTCCGGATGTGTGAATTAGATACAGTTCCTAGTAGCGGGGATAACAGTTTAGTAAGATATTTAGATAGTTTATTAGCAATTGATCCTACAGTACTAATAATTGGGCGCATAGGTTTGTTTTCCTTATGAGTTTTGACTAGGCCAAATAAATAAGGTAATGAGGGACACTTTACAGTTAACTGACACAAAAGTTCTTTTTTATCTTTAAGAATTTGTTTGATATTGATATTAAAGTTTTTTATTACATGGTCCAACGGATTTTTTGCGAGTTTTTTGTAAGTTATTTCATCCTCTAGTAAAGTATGCATGCGTGATATGTAGTCAGGTTTGTCAAGAACCACTAAACTATTCGATTTATCAGCCTTGGTAATGTGTAAGCTATTATCATTTTTCAATTCTTTTAAACTTTTTCTGGTAGGCATGCATAGCACTATATGTCATGTCTTTGTTAATGTCTAAATGATTTTGTGGTAGGTCACAGTATTTTTCAAACTTATATAAAGATGTCGCTATTGATAAAGCTGAGGGTTTGTTACAACAAATGAAGAAGACAGCCCAAAGCCTAATGCGCGCACATGCATTATCACTTATTTGTTTGCTCGATAAATTCACCACACAATCACTTCTATCATTATTGGTCCAATCACTGTCGTTGATAAGGTTGTTTAATTTTCTGTCCAGTTTTCTAATCAAAGTGTCTAGTTCTACGAAGTTTTCCATATATTTCTTGCCTTAATGCGTCTTTCCAATCAGCGGGATCGAATAGTTGAAGTTACGTCGGGCTTTTTCCAGTTCTTTAAATTTTCCTTTTCCTCCATTTTCGCGGCAGCAATGTGACGTTTTAATATGAGTGATGAAAAACTCATTAAAAAGGATGTTGATCGTATCTTCTTATGCGGTATGGTAGCAATGATTTGGGTAACAAATTAGTCCCACATGTATATAGTTATTAACCTCCTCTCTCTCTCTCTCTCTCTCTCTCTCTCTCTCTCTCTGGTTCGATATTCTCTCTCCCTCTTTATATTTCTTTCGTCTTTTCATTAATAATAATTTTTGCTTTGGAAAATTTGTGTAAAAATTCATGATATTAAATTGTATATGCTCCCGTGTTGTTTTCAAAAATGTACTGTTTCTCTGGAAGAATCACTTGTTTACCGCGGGTATCCTTCAAGGTGTGGCTAGACTATGACTCCTCCTCCTCTCTGTAGAGTGAAAATTGCCCTTATGGCTAATATGGTAGTGTCAGTTTGTATATTAGCCTTCTTTTGACTATGGTGTTCTTTGTAAAATCAGTATGACTCAGTAAAGGGTCCGAATAGGACCGAAGGTACTCGGCCAACTCGTTTTTTTCATTTTTTTCCTTCGTGGCAAAAAAAAAACCTTTATTATATATATATATATATATATATATATATATATATATATATATATATATATATATATATATTTTTTTTTTTTTTTCATGACAAGACCTCGATACGTGTTTACTTTCTTTTTAGATGGAAATTCTCCTGGCGATTAAACAGGAATTAGTCCATTTCAGAATGCTCATACTATCGCTAATTTCCCTCTCCTGTTTTTTCCCCAGGACTGAACATTGTTGCAGTCTTGGTCTCTTTGCTGAGCAGATGAACTTGCAGTTGTCGCTCGTGATTGCTTCTCGATGAAAACTCGCGTCCAGAGTCATTTTGGTAAGTGGCCCATTTGTCTGAAGTTTGCTTGTGTGGAAATTCATGGACATGTGATGAGAGTTGAAATGTGCTTTTTTAAAATTCGGAAGGATAAATATCGATGTCCGGACGAATGTCCTCCCAAGTATATGTTTAAAGTAATTGTGATATAAGTAAGCATATATGTTTTATTTTGCTATATTCAGTAGTCTGATGATTATATGGATTATAGTTTTACATAACATATTTATAAAATTATAAATGAAGTGCTAAAGTCAAAGATTATTAAATAAATAATTTCTCTGATTAATTTTTTAATTTTTTTTGTTGCATTAAAAGTTGTATATTTTGTCATTTGTATTGATCCATAAGCATAAAGGGTATTTTTATCTGGATACTTTATCCGCAAGATTAATGATGCTACTCGATGTTGGGAATTTAATTTTGGTGATTTCTAATTTGCATTATTGGTTTTAAACCAGTCCTCCTTATTGATTGTCTGCTCCTCCTCTAATATGGTTTCTAGACCTGCAAATCTATCTCCGCATTCGGTAACATAGGCCATTTGGTGATCACCTTCATTTACCTTTACTGTTGAACCAGAAACCTTGATCATCTGTCAACTTTTTTTGTGTGACGAGAGAGAGAGAGAGAGAGAGAGGAGAGAGAGAGAGAGAAAGAGAGAGAGTGGTGGGTGCTTTTCAAAATACAAATACCCTATATCGCATTTCAATTTTAGTGCTACTATACATTTTATTTTAATACAGTTCGAAATGCAATTAAAGCAAATCCCAACGAAAGAATAGCATTACAGAAATACAGTTAACTTTTACTCAGAAATGACAATTTGCCTCTAACCTTTAGTGGGAGGTAACAGGTGTGAATAAATACGGTTATGGGGCGTTTGCACACTGATCTTTTATTTCTGCCAGTTAAAACAATGAAGCGCTCTTTGAATTGTGTTGTACATTCTTTATCTTTCTCCACAATAAAATTGTCGCTGTGAAATTTTCTGCCATCGCTTTTATTGTTAGCTCAAAAGCTGTGAGTACACACACACCACACACACACACACACACACATACAAAACCCATATTAGCGCGTCATTGCTGGAATTTCCTGTTTGTATGGTTGGAGCTTGATATAAAACTAATAATGAGGAGTATCTTCCAAAAGTATGTGGAAATTGGAAAGCTAAAACGTCTTATTAATTATTATACTACTATTGAACAAATATATGATTAAACTTTTGTGGTAATACAAACGATTCAGGTCAGCTTTAATGAATAAAGTATCTGAGTATTTACAGATAAAAATTTAAAACAACAGATTAACTAGGTTTATTTGCTGTCTTCGTAGCAGGGTTCGAATTGGAGGACCGTTACTGCATAATTAGCAACCAAAGGGAATAGTTTGGAATAAGCCCACTTGCCACGATCAGGATTCGAACCTGCGCCCTTTAGGGTTGATATATAGGTATCCAGTAGACTTATCCAATATGCTAAATTATATATATATACATATATATATATATATATATATATATATATATATATATATATATACATACATACATATATATATATATATATATTATATATATATATATATATATATATATATATATATATGTATGTATGTATGTATATATTTATATATATATATATTTGTGTATGTATGTATGTATGTATAACATATGGATAATAATAACTAAAATTAAAACAAGGACGATATCGAATTGAGTTGTTTTTTTTCATTTAACAAGCCAATGAATATTTAATCGCAGGATATATGAATGCGGAATTATTAGAAAAGCCCGAAGTCGTTCGCTGTGAAATTGATTTGAATAGTTTCGTCCATTTTTCTGTGGACCTGAATTCTTTTGTGAAAATTCAAAAGAATATTTTTTTTCTAATAATTTTTTATTTAATGTATATATATATATATATATATATATATATATATATATATATATATATGTATGTATGTATGTTATATATATTATATATATATATTTGTGTATGTATGTATGTATGTATAACATATGGATAATAATAACTAAAATTAAAACAAGGACGATATCGAATTGAGTTGTTTTTTTTCATTTAACAAGCCAATGAATATTTATCGCAGGATATATGAATGCGGAATTATTAGAAAAGCCCGAAGTCGTTCGCTGTGAAATTGATTTGAATAGTTTCGTCCATTTTCTGTGGACCTGAATTCTTTTGTGAAAATTCAAAAGAATATTTTTTTTCTAATTTTTTATTTATGTAATTGTATATATATATATATATATATATATATATATATATATATATATATATATATATATATATATATATATATATATATATATATATATAAAACATTCAGGAGTCCCAGGAAGACAGCAGTCTATGACGCATGCTTTATTTATATGTGAAAACGTTTCATGTTGCTTCAACACATCATCAGTCTGCAATAATTAAAATATTCTTGATAAATTACAAGTTAAAGTACAAATTATTACCAATAAAAAATCAGCTAAAAATAATGTAAAAACTTTAAATAAAAACAAAACATGAATAAGTGAGAAACGGCTACCTATTCAAGGTAAGGAAAAGAGTCAAGTGACCACAACAGTTCATACATGCCCAGACAACACTTAGGCCAGAGAGAGAGGAGACGAAGAAACATTAAAGTTTAAGCCTGGAGAGAGGTGCTTGATTAAATAAAGACTCAAGGGTCGTTAAGTAGGCTGTTTGTTTAGTAGTGCCTATTATTGAAAAATGCTTTTTTTTACACATTAATTTGCATTTGGATGCATGAGTCCTTATATTTGAAAATTCGGGATTGGATATTCTTGACCCTGTCCTGTAACTAAGACCTAGATGGCTATAATAACGAATCTGCAACAGCCTTCGAGAGGATCCAACGTAACTACCAAGGCATCTTGGGCATTGAAATTTATATATTATGTTGGATCTCATGAAATCCTGAAGGTTGTCCTTATAACTAAAAGAAACCTCCAATTTTCTTAGGGTTCATAGGAATGAGGTTTTAATTTCAAAAATCACCTAGTTCGTTTTCAAATAATTTGTTTAACCTTGAAACGTAAATTGTCGGAGTGAATAAAGGGAATTGGTGCATACAAAGTTAATTTTGGAACATTAAAGTTCAATGTAGGTTTGGAAACAAACCTTGCTAACATTTTGTTGATAATACTAAAAACTAAATTTCTTGGGAATGAGTTTTTAGTGAAATACTCAAGTAAATATTCAATTTCATTATGAAAGGAGGCCCAATCTGAGGTATATCTAAGTGCCCTAAAAACAAGAATGTGATTGCATTTATTTTAAAAGAATGGAAACATGAACTAAAAAAAATGGTTGCCTAAACCTGTAAAGGTATTTTTTCCTGAAAACAGAAGTACTAAAAACATGGTTATGTCTAATAACCTTAACATCTAAAAATGCAAGATTGTTGTCCTTCTCTTGTTCTAAAGTAAATTTCATGTTAGGATGTATGTTATTAACATATTCCAAAAATAATTGACATTGCCAGGAATGTTTGAATAAGGTAAATGTATCATCAACATATCTTCTGTAATATGTTGGTTTAAAACTCTCCGGGCAATTATTATAAAAATTCTTCCTCCAAATGACCCATAAAAAAGTTAGCAAAGCAACGAACGGGCCTAATGGGACCCCATTGCAACTCCCCGACCTGCAGGTAGAGTTGCTTATTAAAGACGAAAGTTGAATCTTGCACAGCAAGTTCTAAAAGGGTTTTTAAAAGCTGTCTATTAAAACCATAAAAAATTTCAGTATCACTAAAAACCTTATTTAGGATAATTTCCTAAATAAGGACCATCCTTTACACTTCACACCTAGATTTTAGAGTACTGTCTTTTTGCTCAAATAGACTGGACCTTTTAATTTCAGAGTCGCTGTTTTTTTTAAGAAAATGAAACCGGAATTGAACCACAACTCGTCCGGTATTCAACTAGCTATCATATAGTTTCATAGTAGGTACACAAAGTGGGTCGTTAGCCATTTTATTTTTTTTGAGTGTGGTAGTTTGTTTACCTTTCATATTATTTTTATTTTTATTTCTGCTTTTGTATGTTTTGCGCTTTGTTTTAGTTTTTTCGTAATTTTAATTTTTAGTTTGTATGTGATGTTCGTTTTATTTTATGTTTTTACTGAAGCTCTTAATCAGACAATTCATTTGAATGTAATTTTTTAGTGATTTCTCATCCTTGTCATTTTTTCAGCCTGAAGATGAGTTTTAAACCTCGAAAGCTCGTAATATTTAAAGAATGTTCTTCCTAGCTCTTGGCACTATTATTTATCATCAAGCTAAGATTTCCAAGTAGCCGCCTAATTACTGAGACTATATTATATTTATTTATATATATATATAATATATATATATATATATATATATATAATATATATGTGTGTGTGTGTGTGTGTGTGTGTGTGTGTGTGTGTGTGTGTGTTTGTGGTGTATGTGTTCATGTGTCTGTGCCTGAGCATAAGCGTGCGTATGTGTATACTAAGTGATAAAGAAAGAGAAAGAAAGGACGCAGAACCAACTTTTCTAGCCAGAACCTATGCAAATATATGTATATATATATATATATATATATATATATATATATATATATATATATATATATATACGTATACGTATACATATATATACACACACACACATATATATATATATATATATATATATATATATATATATATATATATATATATACATACATATATATATATATATATATATATATATATATATATATATATATATATGTATATATATATATATATATATATATATATATATATATATATATATATATATATATATTAGGCAATAGAACTGGTATGTCCCCGGTAACCATTTTCTCTCTCTCTCTCTCTCTCTCTCTCTCTCTCTCTCTCTCTCTCTCTCTCTCTCTCTCCGGTCCTATTATAATGATAAATTTTTTTAAGTAATAACAGTGTCTGCAATATTACCACGTCTTCTGGCTGTCCTGTTCCGCCATAAATTATTTGACCGACAGGGAATGAAATATTATTTCTCTTTCCTTCCTGGAGAACCTTAATTAGTAAAGATATCATAAAATAATTTCTCAGTGTTTCCTAAACTTGTTTATTTCAAACCATTTCCCCTCATCGTCTCAAGAAGTTTTATTTCAAAACCATTTCCCCTCATAGTCTCATTCTTGACTCTCCCCATCTGAAAGAGCCCCTTGATTCCATTCCCTTTGTGTCTTCCGTGGAATACAATTTCTATTCCAAGAGTGGGGGAGTTTTACCCCTTACATAACCCTTAGATTACAAGAAAGGGACTGGATGGTTTTACCAGTATATTTAAAGTAGTTTGGCAATTGCTCATGAATCCTTTATTGTGATACTGAAGCCGGAGGTTTGTCTACCACTTATTAATACTTCTACCACTTACACTAATTGTAAAATCATCACTTTAAGGTACCATAGATTGATGAGCCTAGCTACCCCTGCTTTATGTATTTTCTTTTTGCAATAACATCATGAAAACACGCATATCGAAACATCTCTTATTCTCAGACAATTATATCCTGGGAACATATCAAGAATCGCTGTCCTGGAGTGGTCTAAGAATTTAATTACATGGTTCAGCTTTCCCTGGAAACAATTGCTCACTAAAAACATCACTCTGAAGTAAAACATCACTCTGAAATTTGAGATAATTTAGCGAAGCAAATGAATTACGAGGAGCGTTTAATAAGTAATGCAGCCATTTGTTTCTTAGCCAATTTTTGTTCAGGAAGTTTGAAATTTTGTGTGCGATATCCTTCACTATTCTCGCGTTATGGCATGTCTTTTATTTGATTTCCTATAGACGGCTGCAGTATAATCAGATAATTAGCTATCAAAAGGGGGGTCTGTGACTCGGGTATGTTCCGAACAAACAGCAGAGACAGAATTCCTTTTTGCGGAAAAAAGAGACCATCACGAATATTCATAGGCGCTTAAAGAAGGTCTACAGATATTTGGCAGTGATAAAAGCACTGTGAATCGTTAGGCGAAGTGTCTGTCTTCAGCAGAATTGCGGAACACGCGGTCGCTGTTATTCGAGGTGATCGGGAAATCACAATCAAACAACTCGATACTGAACTTGATAGCTCTGTCGGTAGTGCCAACACAATTGTCCACAATTTAACGGTAAGTTCAAAGGTTTGGTGGCTGCTAAGTTCTTACCGCGCGTTCCCACCATTCCCAGGGGCGGGGCCCTAGTTTGTTTAAAATGCGGCAGGTCAGGAACGTGGGAGATCAGGCCAATTTGTTTCCAAGTTTCTTTTGAATGATGCAACATTTCGCCCAATTGATTCACAGCAATTTTTATTCCACCGCCAGGATCCTTAGTAGACATTCTTCTGCAAAGGGCCTGTGAGTATTTGTGACGGTCTTCTTAGCCCGCCAAAAAGTTGATTCCAGTCTTCTTGCTCTTTTGTTTGCGGAAAAGTACTTCAATCATAGCTGGTTATGCTGTCGTTGTATATCTAAAATTAATTGAAAATATAAGGACCATAAACAACGTAAAATGGTTAATTGATGTTCGGCCCAAAAAATTGTCAGGTTTAAAAAAAAAAAAAAATTGGCTAAGAAAAAATTTGCATTTGCAGGCATTACTTATTGAACGCCCCCTCGGTTACGATGGTTTAGCTTTTTATTCATAGCAAGCGATTGAGGGATGTATAAAACTATTTTATTATCCTTTTGATTGCATTTGCGAAATAAATACATTATATTTCATGAAGGAATATACTTTTTAATTAGGGAGCCTTGGTTTTCTGTACTTACTATTATTTTCTTAATTCCTTCTTCTAGCGTTGCTGTTTTACAGCGTAACCTTTGCTTTCTTGTTTCAAAGGAATAACGTAAAAATTAAACAAGAAACTCTTCGGTTTTTTACTAAACAATTGCCTTTTTTAAAGCATATCTTCCGTTCGTCCATAATTTTGCACGTCTTAAAGACAAATCACCGAAAAGATTACAAAGATCCTCATTCATACTTTCATATATACATTATCATGTTATACTTTCCTATAATTCAGGACAGAGAGAAAATATGTTTGTTTTACCCAGTGTAATATTTGTATAATTTATTTTTGAAGTCCCTTCATGTAACACACACAAACAAACACACACAACACACAACCACGCACCACACACACAGAATATTATAATAATATATATACAGTATAATATATATATATATATATATATATATATTATATATATATATATATGTATATAATATGTATAAATATATATATATATTATATATATATATATATAATATATATATATATATAACATTACATTTAATATGTTATATGTATATATATATATTATTATATATATATAATTATTATTATATATATATATATTATATATACTATATATATATATATTAGAATCACATTTTCCGTGATTCACTAATCCATTATAAATCTGAGCTAACAATGTCCTTTGAATAATCTAATTCGGTGGTGTAAGTAGGTAAAAGCCATTTCACTGACGTTTCCTGGATTTGAAAAAGGCTCCTGGGTATTCGCCGCCCCCGGTTCCAGGCAAGTCTATTATCGAGAAAAAAATCCCCTTTTCGGTTAAAGCATATATTGAAAATATATTAAATTCCGAGGCTAGAGCGAATTACATATTGTTTAAAGGACATTGTAGCTCGATATATGTATATATATTATATATATATAATATTAATATATATATATATTTATATATATATCAGCAAAAGCCAACAGGGAAATTTTAAAAAAAAGAAAAGACAGGGAGTGCCCAAAGTTACTTTCGTGTATTTAACACATCTGTTAAATACACGGAAAAGTACTTGGCACTCTGTCTTTTCTTTTTCTTTTTTTAAAAAAATTCCCCCCCCCTTTTTTTTTTTTTCCCTGGTGGGGAGGGGGGGGGGCCCCACCTTTTTTTTGCCTAGTAAACAAAAATCACTTGCTTACTTTTGTTGATTTTATAGTATATATATATACATTAATATATAATAATATATTATATATATATATATATATAGATATGATATTTGTTTATTGTTTGTGTGTTGTGTTGTTCTGTTATGTGTGTGCCATGTTTGTTTATTGCATGTGCTGCATGAGCCGCCGCAGCGAAGTCCGAAATTTTCGCAAAAGACAATGAATCGTTTCGTATCCCGATGGGTAAGAGGTTAGCACGGACGAGAGTACAGGAACGCTAGAGAGGAGCAAGGAAAGAGGCAGAGAGAGAGAGAGTTAGAGAGATGTATTGTCTGTACGCAGAAGGCGGGGACGGGAGCGGGCTCTGATTTTAGATAAGTTTAACCCCAGAAGAGACCAGAAAAATGCTACAGTTAGAAATGTAAGAAACAAAACAAGTAAAAACATAAAAAGTGGTCCATTCCAGAATTGACAAATGATTATAAAGAGAAGAAAATTACCAAACCTTATAGGACCCAAAAAGTCTCTCTAATCGCATGAAGTATAAGAGGAGGCCAGTTTCGGGAGTCCCAGTTGTAAAAAACACGGGACACCAAAGGAAATGCCGGGACGTTTAGGGTATTAAAATTGGCAAAGGTGCGTTGTTTCGGCGCAGGAGGTGGGGCCTTAGAAAGGTTTTTAAAAAGAACGGCCTCGCTTCTACCAATTATGAAGCTGTTTAATTTTTTCTCTTCAATTTACGCCGTACAAGTACGACTAAGTTAACGACCATTAGACGTCTTGGAATATAATTAAAACTATTCTGATTCCGGGCCAGATTCAGTTTTATTTGTTATTAAGGACGTGAAAAAGAAGGATTAGAGTACGAGAAAGGATAAATTTCTGATCTATTTTGACAATTGTAACGATCTCGGCTAAATTAAAACCTAAGCATATTTTCTTTTTAAATGTTGAGCTCGTCTTTCTATGTTACCCATATCAAAATTTTCTGTGGTGTGGAATATAGTACAATTTTAACAGGGCTGGCGTATTATAAAACAACCCCCCCCCCCCCCTCAAATTAGCTCTGTATCTTCCTTCTTTATTAGCTTGGCCAAAATCCTATTTTTTCATATAATCATAATTCTGTTTGTATTTTAATTTTTAATTTTTAATTTTCATAAATATTTTTGTTTATTAATAAAACTATGCGGCTTCAAAACGGTCAAAATACCTGCAACTGCGACGTTTTACATTTATGTTATAAAATTAATACATTTCATGTTCTGTCGAGTAACTATTGGTATTCTATTTCATTCAACAAAAATGCGGGCTAAATTTTCTATTTTGTCTAATATGGCTTTAAGTAATTATTTAAAATTCGCCCTTTTCGTCGCTACATTTTCAAGTATATGTTTGGCGGTGGGTTCATTAAGGATGTTTTTAATTTTTAGTTTTGGTTATTGTATTAAGTGAAAAACTTTGCCCTCGAACAATGAAACGCCTTTTTTTTATCTAGCTGATGTTGTCTCTTATACAAAAAAAGTTACCAAATAAATTAAATTAAGTGGTTTCTTTCTTCATCACCGTTCAAGGATTATTTTTATAGGTGAAAATTCGCTGTCCATTTTTCTTGTTGGTTAAAGTTCAATTGTTGGGTTTTTGTTAACTCCGGTTCATGGTTTCCAATAAAATTGAGCAAAGGAATTAAATTTCCAGGCAATTCTTCAAAGAAAAGAAATTAGATATTCAAGAATGTTTTGATGGTTGTTTTTGACTGGTCACCGGTTTAGAGTGAATGTTGATGTTTTTATTTTTCGAATTTAATGGATTTTTCGTTTAAGGGAATTCGGCGTAATAATTTTATTTTTCAGTATTATTATTAAATTTTAAAAGATTAATGCCGGATTCTTTTTAGAGTTCACATAAAGAAAAAAGCAGGTTTCAATTTACCCTCCTCTTCTTTGTAATAAATTCTTTTTTTCATATAATTCTCCATTAAATTTTTGCTTTATATAACATCTGAAATCATCCAAGGAATGCGCCATGACATTTAAAATTTCCCTTCCCTTTTGACGCACCGAAATTTGTTAATTTAAACCTTTTCGTCTGTGCTCAGGGTTCAATTGGAATTAGCATTCAAAGCAAGTTTCTGACGCAAAATTGCATTTCTCTCTGTGATCAAGAAAGAGCGCTTTCAATTTGCTGATTTTTTTGAGGTGAATTTTTTTCTAGGATATTTCAAGTATTTTTTTTTTTACTTATTTCTTACACAAATATATTTTGTCATTTTTGGGAATCTTTGGTATCTTTTCAGTCTTTCCTGAATTTAAGGTGTTGTTGTTTTAAAATTTTGCTGAATATGCAATTAGTCTATCTTTACACAACCCACCACACCCCACCCACACACAACACACCACACACACACACACACAACCACCACCACAACACACCACCCAACACACACACAATATATTATAATATATATTAATATATATATTATAATATTATATATAATATATAATATATAATAACTATATATTATTACATAGCATAACTTATTTGTGTGTGTGCCGTGTGGTAATAATTTGAGGAAACTCAACTTTCAAAAGAAAAAATATTACCGAAAGAACTTGCGAAAAAAAATTGGAATTCATGAATGTTTACGCGGGATTTATGTATTTAAAAAAGGCAAGTGATCCTTGAATTATTCCTGATGTAAATAAATTTGTTCCTTTTTCCTAACATTTCATGTTTTTCCAGCTTCTTCAATTTAAGAATAATTGCCAAGTAAAGTATTGTGAGAAAAAGTTATTAAACCTTTTATTTCTCTTAATAAAGGAGGGTCCTAGAGCCCTGCACAAATTAAATTAATTGGTTTTTCTTTTAATTGAAGGGAAAGACTATTGTATGGATTAAATTGCAAACATTGAATGGCTTTTAGAAAACAGTAGTGCGAAGGATAGTGTTAATTTTTACATTTAATGACTCTAACTTTTCCCATTTGTGCTGGTGGGAGAAAATAATTTCCTGCACCGTACGGTTTTCTCGAGAAGCCCGATCCTCATCCAGAATTACTTTCTCAGTCTTGTCATCAAATCTCACTCCCCAGCACCCTTTCCTTTTCGTGTATATTCCCATCAGTCTAGCCGGTTGCCTTTCCAGTCTTTCCAGTTTTTCCCTCTTGTATGTCTTCATGTTACATCCTCAAGTAGTTCACATATACAATAATTTTTTAAGTTATTCCTTATTCTTGCATTCATTCATTTCTGTGAATAACTTGTAATTTCCAGTACTGCATCTCTCCATTTCCCTTATTTTACATAAGTGTTATGTGTCAAAGTGACAGTTGACTTGACATTCAACTTTACTCTTTAATTTTAATTTTTCCCCTTTAAAGTTCTTTTTTGGCATTTCTTCCCAAACTTTTCGTAACTGTTAACGATTTTTTAAAATTTCTTGTCTCCTTTATTGGTTTTTCTTTTTTCCTCTACCGTTCAATGGTAGTTCTTGTGAAATCTCATTTTCATTTTCACTTCCCCCAAAGAAGATGAATTTCATTTCTTCATCACCCCACTTTTGAAATATTTAAACTCCATATGGGCCCCATACCAGAAGCGTTTATACTTTCATAGGCCTTATATTTTTTTTAAGTCGCTCAACCCAACATCATTAATGCAACTTTAGTCGTAGCTCATTTTCAACCACCTCTCCCCATTTGCTATCTCAGTTCTTTTTCAGCCAACTTACCCTTCTCGATTACATTCATAATCAGATTCCAAACTATCCCTCTGTAATTAAAGCTATCTTTATTATCATTATATGCGTTTCAACGAAGTAATTACCAAATATCGCAAATTTTCCCACTCCTCATCTGTTCTGTGTTAACGGATAATATGCCAATATTTCTTTTTTCAGGTAAGTACGATTATGTATAATTAGTCCTATAACAGAGAGCATTTCCCCTCAAATACATTCTTATTCATTCCAGGTATACAAAACCAGCCAATTTCTGACAGCTCTCCTCTCCTCTCTCTCTCTCTCTCATGCACGCACACACACACACACACGCACACACACACACACACACACACACACACACACACAATTATATATATATATATATATATATATATATATATATATATATATATATGTATATATATATATATATATATATATATATATATATATACATATATATATATATATATATATATATATATATATATATATATATATATACATATATATATATATATATATATTTGCATATGAGTGGCTGTGTGTGTGTGTGTGTCTCTCTGTATGTATATGTGTATGTGCAAGCATATATCCTACATAAATATTTTGACACTAGTAATAACCATAAGTTTTTATTTACAACACCTACTCTTTCGGCAATACCTCTTGAATATTGCAGATTTTGGATTACTTTCTGATCTTGGAAACCCTTCCCTTCGGGCTACGAAAAAGATGCTTCCACTTTAAATGGCTCTATGCCTGTGAAGAGAGAGAGAGAGAGAGAGAGAGAGAGAGAGAGAGAGAGAGAGAGAGAGAGAATAGAGCATCGATCAAAGTATTTCCCAAAACATATGGCATGTGTACAGACGCGCACACATATACTGCACAAATATTGGACTATATATATACATATATATATATATATATATATATATATATATATATATATATATATATATATTATATATATATATATATATATATATATATATATATATATAATGAGGATATTTCCTCATTATTAATTTGGTAAATGTGTAACTCGAGCGTCAGGCAAAACAAACAAACCTCTCTCTATTCCAAGTAACTAGCGGCTCGCGACCTTCTCTCTCTCTCTCTCTCTCTCTCTCTCTCTCTCTCTCTCTCTCCAACAGGCAATGGAAATGAGAGAGATGCATCATAAGAAATACATTTATTAACAATGAATAAATAATGAATCAATCAAGTCTTACAGACTAACTTAATTCAATTAAAACCCCAACAGTAAAATGTCCCAAATAGTAATGGTCACCAAATGTCTATTTTCCCCATCGGGACTCCCTCTCGGTCCCCATGGTTTCTGCTAGAACCATCTGTTTCAAAGACATAGAAACACCCCATAAGTACACACACAAGTTTAACAATGCGAGGACTAAAGATTGGATATCGTTATAAAATGTCAAATAGATAACAAGCCACTCTTTGGCTAAAACAGTTCAAAACTCACCCAAGCAGCCGGACTATTTCATGCACTATATCATAAACACTTCGGAGAGCACCACGAACATCTTGCCTTTCTTCCTTCAAAGACGCATCTATCAAAAAAAATCCTCTATAGACCTGTGTATCATACATTAAGAATAGAAGAGGCGCACGCACCACACGAATGCACATTTCGTTAGCGCCTCATAATTACTAGCTGCAACCAGTTTCACAAAGGCACTTTGAGAAGAGTTCATAAACTGTCGTACATTGACTTGTCTAACTATGCAGTTTTATCTCACGCCATCCACAAAAACCCATTGATCAGCTTTCCTCGGGTTGCTTCTCCACATTCCAATAGGTCAGAGCGGAACATATTGGCAATATATCATTAATCAAAACCCTAGGCCTACATATATATATATATATATATATATATATATATATATATATATATATATATATATATATACTATATATATATATATATATATATATATATATATATATATATATTATATATATATATATATATATATTGCGTCACAATTTGGTACCGTCATGGAAGCTCCATTTGCATACCGTAGGTTTTTTATGTTCCAAGCTCCTACACCAAAGGGAGATGTCGAGGATCGCTATTTCAAATTAAATGAAAAGAAAAAGACGCCGGAAAAAGAAAGACTTCATTTTACACTGCTTTCAGGCGCATACCGACATAGACTGCGCTTGTC
>NC_087210.1:23137145-23154645 GCF_015104395.2 Macrobrachium nipponense
GTACTAAAATGGGAAATTTAGCTACCAATGTCACTGATCTTTTTTTGTACATGGAGTCGCCTCATTGAAGTAGGATGCCAGTACCTACTCCAATTAAAGAAACCTCCTTTCTAGGAGAAACTTAAAGTTTTCCTTTTGCACTGTCCCTAAAAGTAGAATATATTCCTTTATGCTCGCGACAAAGAGTTATAAAAACTAATATATCGTTTTCCGTCTGGGTTAATGTCAGGGAGTTAGTTCCCTTTTGCTTTCGGAAGAAAGAGGAAAAACACACTCACTGGATTTCACATTTTCTGAAATTGTTTCTGGCAACTGGATGATAAATAAGAAACGAGACCATGGTCGTTGGGTTAACTGAAGCTAAAGGTTCTTCCCATCATAGAGATATCTACAAAAGCCATTTTGCGAGAAGTCTCAAGAGGCAGATGTCACTTTCTCAGTCTATTAGTTATTATCTTCCAGGTTTATGCTGAAGTTTGAGATCTCTGTTTTCGTTCATCGCCTTCAGGAATAAACATTTGATTAGGGTTCAAGTCTTATCCTATAATGGGCTAAAGTAAACTATCAAACTATTCGCCTTTTTGTCGTTGCCGGTTAGTATATCTCTACATATAGTAATATGTAAACGCCTATTTACAAAATATTATTTTATCAATACTACAAAACATTAAGACCATGAGTATTATCTTTTATAGATTTGTAAGTTAATCCATTTGTTGTAACATTTTTCCGTGGGGTTAAAATATCTTGGGTATATTTAAACCCCATGAAAAAATGTTAGAACAATTAGTATTTGGAATTCAGTTTCTTTTCACCATAGTATTGACGTAGAGTTAAAAGCATGGATTCATATAAGCAGTGTGATACCCACCTGGACTCAAAATGGGTCATATGAACTTTTAGCACAATAGGATGTTAAAAGTTTATATCATTGAAACATTGTTATAAAGGGACACCATACCAAACCATGCATTATAGAAGATGGTTGCTAAATATCTTTGTTGCATACCCAAATCCTGGAATATGTTGTTTAATGAAGATTCACTCTTAACAAGGTATTTCATAATTGGTATGATGAATTCTGACAGTTTCACGTTAGGCGTGTTGATGACATAATATGGGAAACCCTTGAGTAATTGATATATGAATTATTGGTGAAAATCTTGTAACAATGATAGATAAATTCAAGTTCTGTTGGTACATTTTATCAATATTTAATATAATTATTTTGTGAGGAAGATAAACCCATTCTCCCTAGGTGGTTTTGTGTTGTGACAATCATTATTCGTGGGTCAGGTATAATTTTAAATTCATCACTGGTAACACTTCCGCTCTGAATTTCAGTCCCAAATGTAATGATGCTAATAATACTGTCATCTCCAGGTTAAAGCCCATACTTGTATCTGACTGTCATTTTCCAATCTTTCTATATATTTGTAATCCCCCGCCTTTTAGTCTATCCATATTTCCCTATTTACCTTTCAGTTTTACCTGACCATAATTTCATCTTTTCATCTTAACCCTTTTTTGGTCATTCATTCATAACCTGTATAGCGGGCGGCCATTGCAATTGGAAGCACTGAAAGTTACGACCCCCAGTGGCCTCGTTTTTCCCCTTCAGAGGGACAAACACAACTCAATTACTTCCCCGGTTATGGACCATTTCATAGGAGAGTCCGAATGTTCTCCCAATCATTACATTCGGAGGCTCTGCTATGCGCCCGGCGCAACTTCTGAGAGAGAGAGAAAGAGAGAGAGAGAGAGAGAGAGAGGGTGGGGGTGGGGGGATGGTTTTTGCTAGCGAATTGCAACGTGAAAAGTAACACTTGATTTTCTGCATTTTCATCCTTTTATATCCATCCTTGAAAAGTTATCTTTTTCTAAAGAAAAAATGGTTTGAGTTCATAAGGTTATTTTCTTCAAATCCAGACATCGAACTGTAAAAAGGATCTGCAATAAGTAATTAAACATGTATACCTAAAATCCTTTCGAGAACTTGAAGTTTGGTTGTTCTAAATAAAACTATTAAAATGTTTTGCTATTGCCTTGTGCACACTTTGATTTTATTTAATGTGGAATACGTTCTTTTTATGTAGAAATATGCTGCAATAGAAATTTATAAAGAAATAAAACATCCTTTGTAATACCTCAGCATACACTTGTAATATCCCATTATATATCAACTTCAATATTTTTTAGGATTCTTTGTATCGATTTTTTTATTTTACTAAGTTAAAGTCCACTTACAATAACCATTTTTATTCTCATGGTATAAGCCGGAAGCCTTGCTTTTTGGATAATAAACATATATACTGTTCATTCTTGTTCTTCCTGGGGGACTTATTGTTAGCGGTCAATATTTTCTATTCATAAATGTGGTATTTAGAGGGACCTAATGCATTTCTTCGTCTCCACCCCAGAAAATGTTCAAGTATCAACACAGTTGTTGAGTGAGATATGATGATGGCCATTGTAATCGGGGTCGTAAAAAAGAAACATGCGGTATAAGCTCATTGTTATGCAAACACATATCCCTATAAATAAAGGTAGAAACCACGAAGGAAAGTGAAACAAAGGTAGCGGTACTCCATGTTTCACTTTCCTTCGTGGCCTTGGTCTTTATTTATATATTTATCACGTTCCAAATTTCCGTAATTCAGTTATACATATATACATGCATATATATATATATATATATATATATATATATATTATATATATATATATATATATATATATGGATTATAAAGAATTTCAATATTGTGTAAAGTACATGTGTATTTCTTGAAAAATTTGTAAAATCTTAGATTCATCGTGCCAAATAACCTTGCTGAAAAGAAATTGTTATTTCTCTCTCACTTTCTGTAAGCCTCTCCAGAGTGCTTCTTGCCTCGACCGATATGGTTATTCTAAATGGATATGCCACTATTGGCCAGCATTCTAGTCAATACAAAGCGCAAAGAAATTTCGCCATATTGGTAGCGATCTTGTAAATGAGGAGGGAGACTTGTCGCAGTTACACTGTCTCATCAGTTAAACTTTTGTTACAAATGCATAATAATAAGTTGGTTTTACATTTGTTTTATCTGCCCATCTCTCCATTTATTTATCTATCTGCATGAAGCCAACTCATTTTCATGGCTCTGTAACAAAAGTATAAATGATCAGACATTGAT
Source organism: Macrobrachium nipponense (assembly GCF_015104395.2). Lineage (NCBI taxonomy): Eukaryota > Metazoa > Arthropoda > Malacostraca > Decapoda > Palaemonidae > Macrobrachium > Macrobrachium nipponense. Next base: position 23,140,322 of record NC_087210.1, read on the forward strand.
TTATTAAGACAAATCTCCCTACATACGTACTTACACGCACACACAAAGTGAGTATATATATATATATATATATTATATATATATATATATATATATATATATATAATATATATATATTATATATATATAGAGAGAGAGAGAGAGAGAGAACGACTTGAGAGAGAGAGAGAGAGAGAGAGAGAGAGAGAGAGATTTCACTGATGAGAATATGCTAGTTTCAACATTTCTTTTTTAATAGTTTTCAATAAAGATTTATATTTCTGTTCATTCACGGGAAATACAGACAGTAAGACTAACGCAATGCGAAAATATGAAGTTGAAATGAACATTACCTAGTTTTGTTGAAATTTTAACTGCTATGTTTTATAATAAGTATGATGAGTGTGACAATGAATTTCAAATTTTCGAAGATATTCTGGCTGGAAGGCGGAATTTTGGGATGTTCTTGAAACATATGCTGGGAAATCTCATCACAAGTTCTTACCCTAAATTACCGCCAGCATCTACACAACAAGTCCAGCTGTAGTTGGTTTTGCCTCTTCAGTTAAGGTAATGAGCAAAGGTCAAAGCGACATCTTTCTTTTAGCAGATCTTATTTTACAAGGTTCATTTTTTGTGATGACATTTCCAGGCAATAGGAAGGAAAATCCTTACACTTACTTACATTTTCCTAGTTTAATAGTTTCTGATTTTTCTGCCTCTCTGTAATGTCTGTGTTCCTTAGGCTAAAACAATATTTCAGTATTTTCCCATGTTTTCTCATAGTCCGGCAATAGTTAAGAAAGAAAGGTTATTCCGTTTGGACCAAATAGTTTCGTGATAATTATTCCAAACCCCAAAACTCTTTCAGTGACACGAAAGGGAATCTTTATCAGTTGCTCATTTATTTAACTAAGTGGGTTTCCTGTTAGAACACTAAAACTGCTCCAGAACGGTGGCAAATTTGGATTGTTATGGAATCTTGAAATTCGGTTACGAGCACTGGTACGAGAAAAAATGGAAAAGACTTCGCGTGAAGATTTCTGACAGCGAGAAAAGATTGGAAAAGTAGGATACAACCGATTGCTTATGGACTGGAAGTGGCTTTACCGTATGACATTATTCCCTTCTAATTCCTTTCGGTTCATTCACAAAACTTACAAAGAGTGTGGATTTTTTATAATCCATTTTTAGCAGATATTCTTATTTTTCGTTACATTTCCTGCTTTCATGATCATTTGTTAACCATCCCTCTCTCTCTCTCTCTCTCTCTCTCTCTCTCTCTCTCTCTCTCTCTCTCTCTCTCTCTTTCTGACCCTCGAAAACGTACTAGAAAGTAACTTTCTCTATCCTGTTTTTGTTAGCCAGCTCACACCTCTGCATTCCGCGATGTTTTTGATAACTGACTTTCCATTTTACATGTGAAGTTCTCACGGGAATATCCTTTTGATTTGAACTGCAGGTCACAGGCGCTTGAAGTTCTTCAGGGATGGGTTGCTAGTCTCACCTTTAAAAGAGAGAGGGAGAAAAAAAAAGCTACAGGAAAACAAAGTTGAATGCTTTTGCCATATTGTTGAAACGGATCAGGTTATCATAGTCTTCTCCATCACTAACGATGTTCTTTTATCTGTTATTTTTCTTTGCCGTTATTTTTCTGTGCAGTTAAAAAGTATTATTCTCTCTCTCTCTCTCTCTCTCTCTCTCTCTCTCTCTCTCTCTCTCTCTCTCTCTCTCTCTCTCTCTCATTTGTCATGCCTGAACGTTTGTTTTGTATTAGTCATTTCTGCTGCTGAATATGTTATATATTCGCACTAACCTTCGAAGGTTTTTAGGAATGTCCTGTTTCAGATAGTTTTATTTATGGCCGTAGTTTACAATTTCCATGTGCAGTAATGTTTGAGATTTTATTTACACGAATATATATCCGTGAGAGAGAGAGAGAGAGAGAGAGAGAGAGAGAGAGAGAGAGAGAGAGATTACAGACGTTTAAACAAAGGATTTTACTTATTAATGATTTCGTTGGTAAAATGGAAAAGCATGGAAAAATCCTTGTTTATACATTTTATTAGTGCATGTATCATACTAGCCGTGAACAAAAGTGTTTGGTTTAAAATTACCGAACAATCATATAGAACTTGTATTTGGGTATTTTCATACACAACATAAAGAACACAAAGGTCAATATTCATTTGTATCCTTTTCGGTGAGATGATAAGGAATAGCGAATTCCTGGCAAAGTCATCCAACTACTAAAAAAGCGTAGGACCGAAGGGAAATTCAACTTGCTATAAAAAGTATCTTCAAATTTCTTTCTGACTTCACACTTGCAAATTGCAAGATATTGATTGATGCGTTAATGATCTGGATTTAGTTGCATATTTCGACCGAAAAAAGGCCAGAGAGAGAGAGAGAGAGAGAGAGAGAGAGAGAGAGAGAGAGAGAGAGATTATCTGTAAAATTCATACGCGGAATCATATGATTCAAACAGAAGGTCATAGTACTTTCGTATTGGCATCTGCGACTTTGAATTACTCTTATTATACTAAAGGTAAATTAAGAAGGCGAAAGTTTTCAGAACCACAGGAAAATGATCGGTTAGAGACTCTACGAAAGGAAGAAAATGTGAAGTAGGAAATAAGGGAGAAAGTGGGGTACTTAAATTGAGGAAATCAGTCTTTATTTAATTAAAGTCAAGCAATCGGATCTGAGACTACGTACTCAGTACAAAAAATATACATAATTAAATTGGGAAATTTCCACGTACTCATGAGGAAATAAACTCAGCCGTTGATCCAGACATAAAAATTATTTAGTAAAAAAAAAAAAATTAGTATAGGATCGGTACTTTGAAATAGTGAAAAGGTCGTATTAGAAATATAGATTCGCGAGGTAAGGAAAATATATTACATATATTTTAAAACCCTGCTATCCTTGGATGTTTCGGAGACTGACAGCTAGTTATTGAATGTGAATAAACATTATTGGAATGGCCGTATTGTCTGAAGATTGAAATAAACAGTTTTGCAGTAGATAAAGAGGCTAGCAAAGCAAGATGACGATGAGTAGAAGCAGAGGTGAGCCTTTAGGAGAAAACGTTGGTCTCTCCATGAAGAATGGTACAAAAACGGGATATTTTATCAGTAAATTTGGTAAACATCGTTCGGTTGTTATAGAAGGGATGTGTTAGGAAAAGAATTAGTGGTCAGAAATAGGGAGATAGTTCCTCTTTTGGAATCTACGAAGGTAGTTTCAAGCGGAAAGGATAAATAAATATCACCTTACAAATTACACCTTCGCTCTCTCTTCATAATTGGTGTGTACCGTAGTTACTGGTATTGGAATTGTTACATTAACAATGTTGCCAGGAAAGAGCAACCTTCTGTAAAGATACAGGGAAAACTCATCATTGTTTTGAACTGGTTGATTTTAAAACTTCACTGCAGATGCGTTGCAATTCATTAAGTGATTCCTTAAATGAAAAGTTAAGAAAAAATGCAATTTAAAACTTACGCACATTTACTGAACTTCGTCATTTTAGAAAGTGTAAATAAAATATTTTGATTTTAATAGCATGTGCTAATAATTTTTATATTTAAAGTTTATAAACTATGATGTTTTACATTTCAAAAATTAACAGGAAATTTTAAATAATTTGTATGGGAAATCCCAATCTGATTTCTTTGTATAAATCTGCGTTAGTATCTCCAGAAAATGACTCATATAAAGTGTGAAAGTTTCCAAACTATTGAAGAGACACTGGTAATTACACATACCTTACCTGGGATTTGATATGGTATTTTCGAGAATTGTTTGTTTGTGTATGACAAATCCCGCACATGCCTTGTGATTGCTTTAATACTGATCGAGATGGAAAATCAGTAAATTCAGAGCAATACATAAAATACAAAATTAACCTTGACTTTACGATAAACAATGGTTGATAAGTAAGGGATTCATAGAAATAATAATAATAACGATAGTGAACCAAGGAATCTCTGTAACGAGGCTATAATACTGACAAAAGCTACAGTTGTGTTATATATATATATATATATATATATATATATATAAATATATATATATATATGTATATGTATATATATATATATATATATATATATATATGTTATATATATATATATATATATATATATATATATATATATATATATATATACATACTAAATCGAGCTGCAATGACCTTTTTAATATCTAATTCGCTCTACCTCGGAATTAATTCATATATGCTTGACCGAAGGGGAATTTTTTCTCGATAATAGACTTGCCTGGACCGGGGCGCAAACCCATGGATCCTTTCAAATCCAGGAACGTCAGGGAAGCTTTTATCTGCGGTGGTGTAGTAGGTAAAAGCTTCACTGACGTTCCTGGATTTGAAAGGCTCCGTGGGTTCTTCGCGCCCCGGTCCAGGCAAGTCTAATATCGAGAAAAAAAAATTCCCCTTCGGTCAAGCAATATGATTAATTCCGAGGTAGAGCGAAATTAGATATTAAAGGACATTGTAGCTCCATATATGTATATGAATCGGAGGTGTGATATGACTTATATACACATACATACATTACATACATATATACTATATATATATATATATATATATATATATATATATATATATATATATATATGAATAATTATCACATCGAACCGTGATCCATTTATATATCAATTCAAGCTACAAATGTCCTTTAATATCTAAATTCACTTTACCTCCCAAATGATATATTTATATATATATATACATATATACTATACGATATATATATATATATATATATATCTATATTATATATATATATATATATATATATATATATATATACGTATATATATATATATATATATATATATATATATATATATATATATATAATATATATATACTTTATATATATAGATATATATATATATATATATATATATATATTAATATATATATATACATATATATATATATATATATATATATATATATATATATATATATATATATATATATCATATACATATATATACATATATATATATATATATATATATATATATATATATAGTATATATATATATATGCGTATATATATATATATATATATATATATATATATATATATATATATATATATAATAATACGTGTATAATATATATATATATATATTATATATATATATATATATATATATATATATATGTCTAGTATATATATATATATATATATATACTATATATAATATATATATATATTAATAATATATATCTAATATATACAATTTACAATACTGTGGCTTTTAATTATCAGTAATATTGAAAACAATAATTTCCTGATATTTGATAAATTATTATCCCATTGGGAAATAACTTATTTTCATTGTATTGCATGTTTAATAATGTGAAATGTTAATTGTAACCCAAATTTTTATTTGCGGATCTCTTCCTAATACAACCAAAATTTTTGTAAATATACATTTTCTAGCAAAATTTTATGTAAAGTGATCCTGTGAACGTGAGAGAAGGCTGAAAATATTGGGAGGTTTCCATCAAAGAGATTACATGAAAGACTATTGATTGGTATCAGAAAGATTGGTATGCGGTCAACGAAATTGTTATCAAAGAGATCATAAAATAGGTCATGTGGTGATTATCAAACATACTGAAAAAATATGGTACATAGAATGATCACCTGTTCAGAACTAGTTTCAGTTTAAATGGAAGGGTTTCAAGATTTTTAAATATCAAGGGAAGAGAAATAAAAATTATGGCACGAGTATATATATTATATATATATATATATATATATATATATATATATATATATATATATATATATATATAGATTATATATATATATATATATATATAGTATATATGTATGTATATATATATATATATATATATATATATATATATATATATTGATTATATATATATAGATATATATATATATATATATATATATATATATATATATATATATATATACATATATATATATATATATATATATATATATAATATATATATATATATATATATATATATATATATATACAGACAATATATGGGTGTGTGTGTGTGTGTGTGTGTGCGTGTGTGTGTATGTGTAAATATATTCAATATAAATCGCCAGAAGATAGGTGGAGCGTAATGAATTTGAACAATGTTAAATAGTAAATACCTAGTGACTGTCCCTATGCATGATGTACACCTACGAAGAAAAAAGTCAGCAATAAAAATATTTTAAAAAGTTAGTGTAGGGAAGCTATGAAAAATAAAAGAAAGACTATTAATTTATCTTACTTTTCCCACGAACATAACATGTCAAATATTTTCTGTTTCAAATTCCGAAGCCGAAAACCGTGTGAATAAAAGTGAAAATTCGTTCAAACAATGACATTTTTTAGCACAATATGGCTTCTATTTCTAAACTTGAAGTTACCAATAAAAGTGATCGCTATTTTTCGCATGCCGCTGATCTTTTTTTTTTTATTTCTACTAACGTCAAATATTGGTAAGTGGCATTTTCTGAAGTCACTTTTTTGTACTTAGGAATAACATATTTATATCATTGCAGGTAGGAAAGAGAGTACGACTTAGAAATATGAGACACAAGGAAACAGTTTCACTTTATCTCCTCTTTAAAATATACATAGAACTCCATTTGTCGTTCAGTTATACCCGGAGAGAATATTTCATCGGTTCCCCACACCATTTTCAGTATTTTTAAGTTAGAATCTTATAAATCCGAGTCCTGTGTGGGATATATCACAGTCTTTCCGTTTCTACATAAGACACGCATGAGTTAGTAGTTTGAATTATTTTACAAATCGTGCCTATTGGTGTTTTTTCTGATTGTATTGCAATCGATGCAAGGTTGTCAAAAAAATGAAGATTTTTTAAAAATTCGAAAACTTTTGCATTTGTGTAGAACACCAATGGCGTAACTTTCAGGTACTATATACTATATATTGCTATGTTTATTTATTTTCTAATGTAGGGAATCATATGAAATGGTTTTCTTCTTTGTTATTCAACGAATGGCATTAAATAAATATCTATAGTTCTAATCTTATTCGTTGTATAAAGTCTATTTGCCGAAGTATTTACAACTGTTACTGTAACTTCTGGTGATGCAGTTAATATTATAGGTATTTATAGAACGCAGTAAATATTGTTCTCTTTGTTCAAAACAACGGGACCGCCGTTTCTTAATAATTTTCTCTATTGCATATTCACATATGCAGGTAATCTGTTTTAATCCCAGATATTTTTATTTTTAGAATAATTTTATAAAATACAGATCCATTAAGCTGTAAGCAATTAAATATAATGTAATTATGAGAATAAGTATACCCGACAAATCCATTAAGCAGTAAGCAATTAGATATAATGTATGATTTTTCTTTGTGTTGAAATTGAAATGTGAATTCTAGGCAGTATTCTTCTATACCCAGCTCTTCAGAGAAATATTTCTGTAATACACAGATAAGGGTCTTCAATTGACTCCGAATCTGCATGTGTTTGTGTGAGTATATGTGTGTGTGATGGTGTGTATCTGCTCTTTTATCTCAGGTGTATGTATGTATATAATATATATATATATATATATATATATTATATATATATTATAAATAATATCGACAGATTTTAACTACTGATGTGCTTGCCCGAGACAATACATCAGAACACATGAGATAAAAGAGCAGATACACACCATCACATGTCAAAATGTCATTGTATTTTGCCCAGACAGAAAATATTTTGCATTATGAAATCAGATTCCCCTCTGATGGCATTTGGACGGCCTTTGAAGGCTTCGGTTCCCGAATAGGAAACAAATAAGAAAATTGCTTCATGCACGTGTTCACAGTTACAGCTTCCATTCGCTATTCAGAGTAACCCAAAAGGTCTATAAATCTGACTCTTCTGGGACAAAAGTCATTAACGAGTCACCTTATCATGCTCTAACGGAGTGTATAAAATCTGGATATATCAATACAGCAAACGTAAATGCTTTCTCTCAAAACGTCTGTTGCTCGATTGGTTACCGCTTATCATATCCTTGCTATTACCTATATATACTACTCGCACGTGTACACTTAACATAGAAAACCGTAACACGTATTTCTCGGCTCTGGAATATTTTTGAAATTCCACTTCACACCTGGGACCAACACCATGTTCATCATTCCGTTATGAAGTAACACCTTCATGAATACGAAAGGGCTTGACACATCCCTGAGTACTACCTACCTTCAGTACGTTGTACTATGTACTGTTCATTACAGGACAGTGAGACTGACGACTCAAGTACAAACTTTTCCTTCATACACATAATTCTCTTATTACGAGTAGGAGAGAGACTCCCACGCCGAATAATTATTGAAAGCTTTATCTGTTTGGCCACCTGAGGAGACTTTTTGTTATTACTAGTGTTTAATGTTATATATTCCGTTATTACTGTTCTTATTATTGTCATTTACTTGTTTTTCAGTTGAAACTTTGTATTTTTTTTTTCCATTTCTCACGAAAAGAATCATGAAAACTTTCGACAAAGTGGTTTTAGAAGAGATTTTTGAACAAGCTGAGTTTCCTGTCCCTCCTGACAACATTTCGGAATCTCCCCTCAAAGTTTTAAGCCTCAAACCGGAGGTATTTAAGAGTTCAGGGGTTCTGGAATGAAAAAAATATTACCCCGAGTTAAGCAAACTTCTTTATGCATAGGCGTATTCGTTAGAACAGCAAGGGGAAAATTAACGTTTAAAAAAAATTTTAAAAAAAATAATAAACTGGGATCATAATGGAGACAACTGAATTTCAGGATTTTATTTATACATTTTCTGTGAGCTGAAACGTAGAACAAAAACACATACACTTATATTCATTATCTTAGTTTTCGTAGAATATTTGAAATGTGAATATTGCAACAGCTATGGCATCTGACTTTTACCCGACACTTTGTCGGTTGCATCTCTGTGGTACAGCGCCAGCTGTTGTTCATAAGAATAAAAATAGTTATCTCTGTTGTTCGTGTCTCAAGAATAGCAAATATTCAAACTTCGAATTGGAAAATTTTCCTATTTAATTAAAACCAGCGTAAGATTTCCAAAAACTTCTGCTGGCACAAGCATATCATACATTCTTATGTTGTATTGCAGTCTCATTTTTAAAATTCGAATTTTAAAGGAAGTTTTAAAGAACTAGGTAATTACTTTTTTCGCCAGTAGAAACCAACTCTATTTACTTGAGGAAGCGTCACTACAGAATTGAATTTAATCGATAACTAAACTGAAACACTTCGATTTTTTTTATATCTCCAGAACTTTTTTCATTTTGGATATAGTACTTAAGAACTCGGTAAGATCTGAAATGTTAGCACAAACATTCCAGTGGAAAACGATTTCTCTCTCTCTCTCTCTCTCTCTCTCTCTCTCTCTCTCTCTCTCTCTCCTCTTAAAGGAAACCTCATTAAAAAGTTCCCCAACGATTTAATACATAAAGTCAAAAGAAAATCTATGTGAGAAAAGTATTTGCTCTATTTATAGTCTTTAAAACGTTGTGCATCAACACGTCCACTTCTTTTCTAGTGCTTCCTTAGATTTTTTACAATTCAAAAGTTGCTGCAAATATTCTAAATGGGTCAAACGCTCGAATCGGCTAGCATGGTGGAGGGGGTTCCATATCGATTCTAATTACAAATACAACGAGATCGACGTTGATTTGTAATGGTCAGAATCGATATAAATCTTTAGTCTCTCTGATAGCCGTTTCGGTAGCGTCACTGTCCGATCCTGATTTCGTTCCCCGTCCAACTGGACGGTGGTTCGATCCCATGGGGTTAACGAAATTATTATCAAACTAAAAAATTCCCCCTCGGTACATATATGATATATCAATTCCGAGTAGAGCGAATTTGATATTAAAGGACATTTGTAGCTCGAATGATATATATATATATATATATATATATATATATATATATATATATATATATATATATATATACATGAATAACTTGATCACGAAGTATATAAAACGTGATGCTATGTATAAATAAAGGTTTTTTTGGCACAAAGGAAAAAATGAAAAAGCGAGATAGCCAAGTACTTTCGGTCCTGTTCGGACTCTTTACTGAGGCAAACTGTAAAGTACTTGGCTATCTCGCTTTTTCACTTTTTCCTTCGTGGCAAAAAACCATTTTATATATATATATATATATATATATATATATAGATATATATATATATATATATATACTATATATATATATATATATAATATATATATATATATATATATATATATATATATATATTATATACATATATATATATACATTATATATATATATATATATATATATATATATATATATATATATATATATATATATATATATATATATATTTCTACTGAAAATTTTTTTGAACTTATTTTAAATTTGCCTGCATCTATTCAGAAATCTCTCTCTCTCTCTCTCTCTCTCTCTCTCTCTCTATCCTGAATATCTACGTGCATGTGTAGGGATCATGTCTAGGCAGCTTAGTGTTTTTTTAACATAAAATTTTTACTTCAGTATATCATTGTCCGTCTCTTTTCTTTCCGAAAGTGATATAGTTTTTATGATCGGCCGGTAATCTTTCCACTTCTTCTAATCATATTGTAATTTTGTTTATCTTTTTATGTAAATTAAGTAAAATGAAAATATTTATCCCATACGTAACCCGAAAGTATACATGTATTTATTTATATATAGCGTTTAATCTTTTGACTCCACTATGTAATTTACTCCGTGTAAGTAACGCAAATTCCTAAGTGTATTTGTCCGTTTTGGTGCTGTGTCTATATACAATACCGCCCCTGCCCCTTTTTAAGTTACTGGCAATCTTATTCATTTATAGGTCTAGTGAACGTGATATATGAATGTGTAGGAAATTTTTCATTGACTACATCAGCCTGAGCCTTGGGACTTGACGCTACCCAATAAAACATGAAATATGACACCATGTGTTTGGATCAAAGGGAAGGAAAATTTCTTTATTTTGTATCCCTTTGTATTTTATTCTTTCTTATATTAGCATAAAGATGTATTTTTTTTTCTCTTTCGTTTTTATTCTCTTTAGTGTGCTGAACTGACAGCACGTCTTTTCACTTTTTTTTTTTTTTTTGCGTTCATCTTGCAGTCTGGTCAGCAGACTAGAATCTACTGTCTTCAACGTGCTTCAACCTTGAACATTAAATTTTTTATTTTGCTCAACCCCAGGAAATTATGCTGCTTCTTACAAAGCAAAAGAATGCAGTCCCGTGTGGCTGGAAATGTGGATTATTATCAAATTGCTCATTCCCCTTTTATTATTATTATTATAGATTTTACTAATGGCTTTGGGATCTGTTCTACAGAATGTTTATATTGGAAACTAATCTTACATTACTATAACAATTCGGACGATTTTATAACAAAATATTTTGATAACAAACGTCAGTGATAACATCTGTATATTTTAATGATACAAAACTTATTAGTAACGTTAGATATTGTACGGTGGTCGAGCTGTCTGTGCACCTCATTCTCCTTGTCCAGCCTCTCCAACTTTTGCTTTTGCTTTTTCTCCCAATTCCACCATTAGATCTCTGTACTATATCTCCTTGATTTTCGCGATCTCTGTCTTACTGTTCAACTACTGCAATCTCCCTCTTTTCACTGTGTTTAGCGTTGAATGGCGAAGATGCCCAATGCATGGTCTGACTGCCTAAATTTCATAATTAGTAACGTAAAGAATTAGTCGCATAGCAAATTTGTATTGTCTTCTCCAGATAAGCTCCCGAATGTGTTAGAAAATCTATAAAATTCAAATGAATTACTCATTGATATTCATCTCCAAATCATTTAAATTTAATTTTTCTCCTTTTCTTACTAAATTGTTCCATATGCAATGCTGCGCTGACTGACGAGACTTAAACTAATAGAGAAGATAAAATAAATTGACCAACTATTTTGTTGATTTCTGGATTCATTGTACAGGGATCTGGAGGATAAGAAATTTATGTATATTATATAATTATATATATATATATATATATATATATATATATATATATATATATATATATATATATATATATATATATATATATATATATATATATGATTAAGTAATACTGTAGGGAAATCACTGAGCATAGATGAGTTGTGTGACTCACTCGGCATCAATACCGCGCCGTTAAAATTATTATTATTATTATTATTATTATTATTATTATTATTATTATTATTATTATTACTTATATTATTATTTCAGAAAGATGAACCCAATTCATATAGGACAAGCACCGAGGATCCATTGACTTGAAATAGAAGCTTCCAGTGAATTTGGTGTTCATTCAAAAGGAGTGACAGAATGTAATGGGAAATACAGAAAGAGGAGGTCACTTATTGGAAAAACAAGATAATTTAAAAACTTCTAAATAAATTATAAGTGAAGTAAAGTAAGACGGATGTTTCAGTTCTTTTTTTCATATTACTTTCATCGGTGCTTTTCATTAAGCGATATTTTTGCCGTGTTTCACAGCGATAATAAAACCACCTGGGTCTCTGATAAAATCAGATGTTTGCTCTTATACTGTACGTTATTCGTGGATAGATGATGGCAACCAAGGAATATAGACCTTGATGGCAACTATCCGTAAGGTGATTCACCAAGAATTCGTACATTTCTACGTATGTAAATGCTCGTATACTTGCATATCAGCGTATGTGTCCGTTTGTATGTTTCCCTATCAAGAGATGAGCGACAGCAGTCGAGAGTACTTGTCTCTTAATTTGCAAAATTGGTCTCATTACAGACGACTCTTAAATGTAGGATTTGAAGTATCATTAAACATCCCAGGAAACGAGTCAGTCTCGTTAATTTTTCGGGCTTGATCAAGAATTCATCATATAGACACTTAGTGTCCCTGAGACCTGTGAATGTTGTATTGTTTTTGTCACATTTCCTTTTTCAGTAAATAATAAATTATTTGTAACTACTATCATTGCTGTGTTTCATTTCGTTGTTTTACTCAAAAAGTTTATGAACTGACTTACGGACTTCTGCCAACGTTTTTCTTCTCAGTAACTCATCTGATTTTGTTTGCGTTACCAGAATACCAAAACATTCCCAGCAGAGGTCTTAAGAAATTATTGTTTTCAAAAATAAATAGGCTTCTTGGGCAACACAATTAGTAATATTTAGACATATTTTATATAGTTATTGTGTATTAATAAAAATGTTTTTTTTTCGTTATTTTTAAACTTCGAGGCAATAGCTTTTACCACAGTGACCAGCTGACAAGACAGAGTAGACGATTTTTTTAAAATAAGGAAACAGGCCTAAAAGTTAAAAGATACATAAATAATGTTTTCAGTTTAATATTACCACTACTACTTTAGTGTGTTTTAGCTTTAATATATATAGTAGCGTCTAGCGTGAATGAGTTTTTGCGTAGAATGCTCCATTTTTTCTTCCTTCCACGGTACATGGAATGATACATTCCATATACCGTGTGAAAAGTGAATAATTTATACTTCATTCATATTTATACACTGCTGTCACATAATTGGACTTCATACGTCCTTTGAAGCTTGCTGGCGGGTGGAAAGCCAGATATATCAATTTGCTGGCAGGTCATTCTGAGTTCATGAGATCCGAACGAAGGTTTCCAGCAATATTTCAGCCTTGTGTTCTTAACACTTTAATAAATTTAATCCTTTGAGCGATGTAGGAGTTGCTGGCTGGTGGAAAGCCAAAGCTAAATTTGCTCGTATAGGCCATTCATGGGGTCCCAAGGAAAGTTTTAAGAAAGTTTTAGGCAAATGTCCTTTCTCGGAATAAACATGAATTTGAAATCCCTTTTGGAAAGGTTGACGAACATAAAGCCAGCCTGGACACTATTGGCATTGCTCATTCTATGTTCAGGATACTCCAAGGAAGGTCTAGGAAGATTTTCAAGCATATGTTTTTCACTCTAATTTTTATGCATTTATTTTTTGTATGGATTTCAGTTTTTATACCTAAGTCTAGGGGGTCGAGCCTTTTGTGTTCAAAACTCTGAATAAATACTCTGGGGCCCATATCCAAATATTTCAAACCCTCAGTGTGTCCATATTGGCGTTGACCTCAATGGCAAAAGATAACAGCATAAAAGTAAAAAAAGAAAATGGTATGAAACCGTTACATAGTGTAGATACCTATCTTATGCTTTGAATATAAATGTGCAATATAGTATAGCTGAAACAGAACATGATATGGGTGTAATTTTAGTCCTGCTTTTATGTGAGATTTCATGGTGTTTT
>NC_087210.1:23159645-23167897 GCF_015104395.2 Macrobrachium nipponense
CTTCTCCCCTTTCACAGAACATCTGAACCGCTGATGATTTCATTCAAATTTGCGTTGTTACAGTTTATATGAAGAATGATTTACTTCTTCATTTATCCTCTTTCTTTACCTTTCTATAATTTCAATAGCAGAATTACTTTTCAGGTCTGTATTATTCTAACTGAAAAAATCAAATTCATTTTCTTTTATTTTATAATCTACATATAATATTTACAATAGTTCTTTACAATGAAATAAGCATGACTTGGTTCTACTATATATACGAGGGTTGTCCGTAAAAGAAGGTTCCCAAAAATTTTCACAATGAAAAACATGATTATTGGCATTGAATAATACACTTTGGGAAAGCTTAGACTTTTTCCTATTTTCCGACATAATCGCCGTTGAGATCAATGCGTTTTTGCATGCGGTGTACCATCTTCTTTGTGCCTGAATTGTTGAACTCTCCCGCCGCTCCGCGAAGGTAGCAGAAGACCTCTTCTTTCAGCTCCTCTCCGATTCTGAAGTGCGTTATGGACGTCTGTACATCCATCTTTGAATTCTCTGCACCATTTGCGCACGTGTTGTACTCTCATGCGCTTTTCTCCGTAGATTTCACATAGTTGGAAATGAATGTCCACCAGTGCAGTGTTTTTTACACACAAGAAACGAATTACAGAGCATAATTCGCACCTGGTGGGAGAAGCAAGTAGGAATTCCTTGTCAATCGGCTGCCAAGCCAAGGCTGAGCGTCGCAGAGGCAGACAGCTCGCCGAGGGGGACTGGGAGAGGGGGAACCAAGCTAAACGCCAGTGTCGCCGGATCCCGCGTAAGAGCGTTCCTTGCGACTTCAGCTCCTTGGGAATCTTATTAAACGGACAACCCAAGTAAATAACAGTACTATAATGAATTACATTCTTGTAAAAAATTTCCTAAGGTTTTTGTAATTTTATAAGCACTATCAAAAATTAATGTTATATAATTTGAAATTAACATTTCCAGTTAGGAATAGTTTGAACTATTTGATTTGAATCGCTTGGTCTTCATTTAAATACTCTTTATAACAATATCACCTGTTATGCAGTGATGATCCTACAATGTTTCAGGAACACTATATCCTTTACAGAATGAAGTGTTATTGAAAATTTGTACTTTGCATTGTAACTTTAAAGTCAACTTAATCTAATGATGTTTAACATGCCTGGCATTACAGTGCCTTACATGAGTCACCCTCTTACTCTACCAAGGCTCGAGATATCGAATATGGACGTAATTCAGGCTCCCCTAGACCACGGTTGTATACCGGGCCCTAACCTAGACTATCAAGGTACGCAAAGCTGCTAGAAAGCCTAGGGAAAGTTGACACTCCAAGCGTCGTTTTAAGAATAATCGAGCATAAATCGTTACACATCAGTGCTTTTCCCGTCAAAAGCAGATTGAGCAGCGTCACAGAATTGTGCTTTATTTTTAAGTTAGCTTACACGTCACTCAGATAAAACTAGCGCTTTTCGCTACATTTAACCACCAAACGACACTGAGT
Organism: Macrobrachium nipponense; assembly: GCF_015104395.2. Lineage (NCBI taxonomy): Eukaryota > Metazoa > Arthropoda > Malacostraca > Decapoda > Palaemonidae > Macrobrachium > Macrobrachium nipponense. The sequence goes on from NC_087210.1 coordinate 23,161,165, forward strand.
TGTCGTAACAACGTAATTTATAAATGCTCCTTGTTTGTTTAAAAGTCTGTGATGGGGTCAAGGTAAATATACACTTTCTAAACATGATCTATTACCGACGTGTTCTTAGAATTCATCTGTATTATATGTGTCTGTTAAAGGCAGTGAATCTAAAATGATCCAAAAATTTTCTTTACTTTTACCTAACATATTATATTAAAATATGAATAATCTTCGATGTTATATCAGTATATACTTGGATGAAAAAAGAATGCTATTTGTAAATGCTGAAATGTTTTGCCTAAATAAATTAACGTAGTTTTAACAACTATTCTTAGTAGACGACACATGCTCTAAAAATATAATTGTTTTTATTGTTGTTCTTGTAACGCAACTCACAAAAATATACTTGTTTATAGAAACATTTAAAAATGTTACGCTAGAGGGTGATTAGTTAATTTAGAGAAGCTGCAAACCAATTTCTTTTTCTAACATACACTGATAGGTTCCCACTTATCTAAACAGGCTAACTGGCAACTGCGTAAAAGAAAATTTCTTTAACCTCACCAGGAAGTTCGTTCTCTCTCTCTCTCTCTCTCTCTCTCTCTCTCTCTCTCTCTCTCTCATGCATCTTGACATGAATCGTGTTCGCGCTCTCTCGATTTTCAGATCTTTTTCTACATCTCGGAACCACAAAAATTATTGTCACACTGGAATCATTATAATACTAAAACATTCTAGTTGATAATACGACTAAAATCGATATAAATTGGCCATCTTTGCGTGGAATGTTTCTAGCTTCTAGTTGAAGAGAGAGCAACACAGTACACTATTTGCAAGTCTAGGAATGCGTAGCTGTAAAACCCACGAACAAATTTGATAACAGAGAACGAATTTTCTGCCTCAGGAGCGGCAGAGACGGGGAATCCTGTCTAGACTCCATGAATATTTTAGCCATTTAGGCATTCAGATGAAAAAGTTGATAATTGTAACTGGAGACTCTGGTGCAACGGTGACTGCTTATACAAAGTGTCTTTTGGGGAGGTCATTTCAAGTTAGTATTTTCCTTTCCCTTCCCAGAAAAGATGTTCTTTTTTTCCCTTCACACCTCGTCCCTTTCAGAAAATGGTCTTGAATGGCAGCAAAATTGTTCCTCTGTCATTTTGTACTTATATTCTGACTCTGAGCTCAATTTACGAAGATTACCAGAGATAACATGCTAACAACAAGGAAAACCATCCAGATATTTATAATCAGCATGAAGATTATGACTATTTCAGTATATATATATATATATATATATATATATATATATATATATATATATATATATATATCCAATATGACTAAACATACTTTTGGTTTTTATGGAAAAGTCCCAAAATTAATCTCTACCCAAAAAATAACTAACAATTGGATTTTAAGAGAATCGAAAGTGGCCCCTAAAAATGTAGATTGGTTAATTTATTTAAATACTCAAGAGCGGCTAATTATCGTAATACTCCAAGATCTAATAGATCTATATGGGAAGCCTACAGAAATATTAGGGATAATCTAAGAAGCATATGTTGAGGGGTCTGCTGACCTGGTGTTGAGGACCTTAGCCTGGCACGTAGCACAAGTCTATAGCCCTCTTTTATGAAAATCAATAATCCGATTTGTATTCCCATAAGATGGACAAAGAACTATTTAAATACGTATTTCCTTTTGTAATTAGTTTCATCTTTTCATCTATTTAATGATCAATAAATAGATAACTTCACATCCTTTTAAAATAACGATTCTTCTTCATTTCATTCCTGAGATTAATTGCTTTACAATACGAAAAGATTTTTCATGCGGTCTTCAAATGACCTTATTTCTTTTTTAATTTTTTGGTAAGAGATGATAATCATATTTCTCAGCCTCTTTCACTTTCTTGATGAGAACGCTCAAGTGACAGGCACTACGCTAGAATAATGATTTAACCACTGCTAATCCGTATAAGTAAACCAAGGTGATGTGGATGGGAAGCGGCAAAGGTGGCAAACATTAACAACTTCATGTCTCTGGATTTAGAGGCTATAAGGGGGTTAAGGTGAATATTGAAGTACAAATAGTCAGTCAAAACCCCTGACTTTTTTTAACAAAGTATGTATGTATATATATATATATATATATATATTCGATATATATATATATATATATATATATTATATATATATATATATATACCTATATATATATATATATATATATATGTGTGTGTGTGTGTGTGTGTGTGTGTGTGTGTGTATGTGTGTGTGTGTAATATATAAATAAATACATACATATATACATTATATATATATATATATATATATATATATATATATATATATATATATATATATATATATATATATATATATATATCTATATTTGCTCGATCAGATGCCGTGGCCGCTCTGTTTTTATTTGATTTGTTTATCTTCATTTGGTAATGAAACTCAGAAATATTTCGAAACAAAAAATATTTTCCACTTTATCTTTCTTGTTTTATATCATTAGCTGTATACATATGTTGGACCTTTTAGTTAACTCATTTTCCAACTAGTTTCATAAAGCACTAATTTTTAAAGTCGTGGAAAGTATATATTTCCTCTTAAGAAACCTGAGTGATAGAATTACCCACTTCTCAAAATTTAATTCAGATGACAGGTGGATGGACTTGTGGTGGGTAGGTAGAGAAGCTCCCTGGCCTAGAAAATTTCATTGAGTTCCCCATCGCTTGGCTAATGAGATGCGCTCACGTTGCTCATTGCGTCATTTGGTGGGCGTGAGGTTACAACACTCCCACGCAAACAGAAGCGACAGAATGGTGTCTAAAACGGTCATTAAGATCACGTAAATTAAAAAGAGGAGGGTTGAATGTTCTTTATTTTGTCATGACTGGCAATAAAAATTATAACTTTTCTTATTTGTTTTTTCACCAGATTTCGTGTCGTGAGCTAAATGATTTCATTGTAATTTTTATTGTTGTTGTTGTTATTTTAACAATTCATTTTGACTGCTACGTACAATGATATCACCGTTAGGCTGTTTAAAAGCATATTTTGTTACCAATCCTTTAGTATTATTAGAGCCTGTATGAATCTCACAGAAATACCCTTCGAATTATTGGAATACTTTAAGGTTTACCATTGTCAGAATGGATACCGGCAATTTGCTAAAAGTTGCCTGAATTTGCTTCGAATGTAAATCATTTATAGACACTTTTATCGTTTTATGAAAAAGAGAGCTGAGATGGGTAAGATATTACGTGAAATATCACAAATTGTCTTGTTTTCAAGAAAAAATAAATAAATGTCTGGGCGACCCAAGTATGGAGGAAGTGGGAGAGAATAGGATGAAAATGATAAGATAATCTAACAATTGCTTCATACTAACTACAAATGTTATTATTGAGGAATTGGGAAGCATTTTCGTAAAACACCAAATTCAACTGACAATAGCTAAGCCCAATCGAAATTGTATTTTATGGACTCCGTACAACGCATTGACGGACAAAAATATTAACTTCCTTATAATTTCCTTGCGGAGGATGGGGTATTGTTTAAGGAAATTCTTAAATCAGTTTAGTTTTTTTTTCTGAATTCTTGATGTGATGTATATATATCACGAGCAAATGTCACAGCCAGTTTCCATTTTATTCAGATTCTGTTAGTCTTTATAAAATACTATTCTTAATATAACAATACTGGAAAGAGAGAGAGAGAGAGAGAGAGAGAGAGAGAGAGAGAGAGAGAGAGAGAGAGAGAGAGACAGACAGACAGACAGACAGATCGTTTCTGTTTTAGTAAAAATATAAATCGACAACTTATGGCTCTCTATACCTAGTTTATAACCTTTTTTCTTTTAAGAGTTGGTTTTTATACTGTTTTTCGGAGTACAACCTGCTGTTTCTATCCTCCAGTTGTCCTTATTTTGTATGAGATTTTGAAATTTCAAATGCTAGACCCATCGACTCTAGAGTATACGTAATATTTCTTTATATCTCTGTAGGTGTGGCCACTTTGCCATGTTGAACTGTTTATAGCTTTAGTATTAACGAATTGAGAATAATATCGCCGTTTGATTTCATATTTGACAACGTACTGCATTATTTAGGAAAATTTAAGCCATTAAATAGCAAGTCAAATTACAAAGTAGTAATTTTGACCTTATAATATTGTAAAAATTACCCTTTAGCTATCACATGAAAATGTGACGGACAATAAAATGGCAGGTAAACCTTACTTAACAGATTCAGTTCTCTAACGGTAATACAGAAATACACCAAAGGTGACTGGTAATTGGTCGTTGGTCTCGGAAAACAGGTTCACTATATTGGTTCAATGGTTGGTCAAACTCAGCAATTTCATGACGATTACTGGTACGTCTGTTCGTACTTGCTGGTCGTGTGTCTTAGTTTTTCAGTATAGCGATTACGTTTCCTTTTACGAGATCTTTTTTATTATTATTCAGTTTTCAATATCAATGTGCCTAAATTTAGATGCGGTTCTTCCCACTAATTGCTACACCGTTGATACCATGGCATAGAATTTAGTTTTACCATATTCCTTACGATGTTAGAGTACCTATGAGTGAACTGCATTTTGTTCTTTGTTTTCCTTTCATCACAAAACGTATATGACCCTCCATCGTCGACGTTCATTGTAGTATGATCTCTCTCTCTCTCTCTCTCTCTCTCTCTCTCTCTCTCTCTCTCTCTCTCTCTCTCTCCAAAAATTGATATTGGCATACGTGTGTACCAGCGTGTCTAACTATATCTCTTCATAATATGAGGGTATTTGTGGTTTTCTATACTGTGTGCGACATTTTCAAAATGAAATATCATGTTGATAATTATGTTTTATCGTCCTTAATATTATATTATTATCATTATATGCAAACAATTACAACACACAAGTCCAAACTGTTTTTCTCTTGGAATCGGGTAGAAGCCAGAATATCAGTCTCTGAACAGATACTTGATATTCAAATGAGGTAATTAATCATGTAAAAGTAGATACTTGATATTCAAATGAGGTAATTAATCATGTAAATGTATACAGTACGTGAATGATGATTCGAGTATAAGTGATCACATCAGTTATTAATTCCACTTAGGATATCACAACCGGCTGCAATGGTAATGGTAATGGTATTGAATTACTTTGCTATTTTCAAATATAAGTTGAAGTTCTGAGCAGAGACTGAAACAGGTTGGTGGGAAGCCCATTAATTTCTCTCATACACTTTGTTCTTTTGTATTCTATATTAAGATTATCAGTTAAAAGCAAAAGTGATGAAAGTAGGATACATATATTAAATTAATAGTTTAATCAGATATAAAGTAAAGCTCCATTTTCATACTGTACTTGTTTTGTTACTGACAAATGCACACAAATAATGTGCGCACTGATGCCTTGCTAAAAGCTATTTTATTTATTTATTCATTTTGCAGATATGAATTTGATTGATTTAAAAATTCCTAGAATTCTTATATACGGATGTTAAAAGAAATCTACAAGGAATTTTTTACATGCCAAATAAATCACTTTAATTTACTTTGATTTTTACTCTCATTAGGTTTGTTAACGGAAATAGTTATTCATGGGAAAATTGGTGTGACAGTGAATGCTATATTTGAGACTAACAACATTAATCATACATGTAATCAAGCTAATAGTCAACACAAAACTGATATGCGAATACAATTTATCTCTAATGTAATTATTGCAAACTTTTAATTCACTAGGAATGATCGTGTAGTTTTACACATACGTAGTATACACAAATTTGATGTAAATTTCATATTAATTCTGTGTTGATATGTTTTCTTCTACAATTTGGATTGTACCTATTCTTATGCAAACATATGGATCCTGACGAGATTAGCTTTAAATTCTTTCCTTTATTGGGTTTCAGTGTAGCAAACTGCATCATTCTGAAATTATTTTATCTCTAACTCTAACGACAACAGCTTATTGAATGTATATACCTCTTATGAGCATGAACCATCATGATTTCTTGTCCAACAGAAAAGGTTGTCGTTTTCTTATTGTATTTACCTGATCATCGTATTCAATCTGTAATCACATCGTTAATATCCAAGTATATGCTGCCTAGGCTTTCGTAACGTTCACTATCTCGTTTGAATGGTAAATCTGTGCTCAGCATCTCTCCATAAATGTGTATATTTAAAATATATGAACATAGTGCAGAGGAAATGATCCTCACTCTTTCTCTCGTAAATCTTGAAACTTCTAAAATACGTTATGTTAGGCAAATGCGTTGCATTTTTTTAATGAAAGTACTCAAGAGAAGAGAGAACAGAAAACTGCTTTCCAATTTGCACTGTTCTCATTGTATAATATTGAAAAAACTTAAAATATCAGAATTAATGTAGTCCTGTTATATAGCATAGTATATAATTTGTTAAAACTATTATATATAAAAGGCAATATATTGCCATTTTAATTCAAGTTAAAACGCTTTAACATTGAAAGTAAGACTTAAAAGGCGTAACCGAATTAGTACGAAAAGCTGAAGATTAAGACGTAACTAATGACAGGAAATACGGATGAGGAAGAGCAGTTTAAATCTTGACAACATAACTGTGGTTTGATTTTTACGTACGTAAAGAAAGAAAGAAAGAAAAAAAAACTCTTGGCCGACGGTGGTGATAGATATATAGACAGATCGGACAAGAGTATATTTACTGAACGAGGTTTAAGATGGTTAGTGTTTG
>NC_087210.1:23168397-23180897 GCF_015104395.2 Macrobrachium nipponense
ATGGTTAGTGTTTGAGCGAAATAACTTGAAGATAAGAAATGTTGGTGTAGACGATGCAGAATAATCGTTATAAAAATGGAACTTCGACGGCAATTGTTGCATTAGAATAAATGTCATTGTATAAAATAAAATCAATTAAACTGATGCTGCCTTATAATAATAATAATAATAATAATAATAATAATAATAATAATAATAATAATAATAATAATAATAATAATAATAATAAGAAGAAGAAGAAGAAGAAGAAGAAGAAGAAGAAGAAGAAGAAGAAGAAGAAGAAGAAGAAGAAGAAGAAAGATTTTAAAAAATTTCTGATACCAAATTCCTGTAGGAGACAGATTTTTAATCATAATTACAGTCTCAGTTCTAATTCATACATACGGACATACATCCACAAATATATAAACAGTCATGTATCCGTTTCTTGTGCATATTTACTTCTGTATCAATGAAAGCTATTTTTTCCATTTAAAATTTGTTCTTAAAAAAGCCTTTAAAAAGCTTTGCCCAACTCCGCAACCATGAAATCATGAAATCTGCTCCCAATGAAAGTGTAAAGTCCCAACCCCGAGACACTTGTCTGGGTATTCGTTTCCATCTGGTGTCCCCTGATATGAAGCACAGCTTGCAGATAACTGTCGCGAAATGGCTTTGCAAAATTATCGTCCTTTCTGCCTTCTGCTGCTCTTCCCATCGCCTCTCTCTCTCTCTCTCTCTCTCTCTCTCTCTCTCTCTCTCTCCTCTTGGCCATAGGTTCCCCTTCCGTATATAAATCAGGGTAAAGATCTACAAATGGTTGCCAGGACATAATTTCCCTTCGACAACGTTCAGTGTGTTTCTGGTATTTGTCTCTTACAAAATTTGTTTAGCCTGTAAATCTCTCTCTCTCTCTCTCTCTCTCTCTCTCTCTCTCTCTCTCTCTCTTGTGAATAAATCATTCTCAGTTAATAATTTTGCTCTCAAATGCCACCACACATTAATTGTAATTTCATTTCTGGCTGATATTTTGATTAAATTACCAAACTTGGAAACATTCGGATAATGTGACTATTTTCTGTGCATGTTACTCCAAAGCTGGTGTCGCAATGTACTGGTAAATATCCTGACAGTTTCCCGTCTTTTCTATTTCGCAAGAGAATTCAAGAATAACTGGAAATTTCATCTTGCCACTGGACGGTCATGTCAGGTGAATGTCATTTTTCTGTCCTCCATACCAGCGCTCTCTCTACAACTAAAATGTTCTACTTACATTGCAAGAACAACATAATTAATGTTGATCCTCTTCTCTATGAAGCTTTTGAAACATTTCATATTTTATGCCAGCATAAAACGGTCATTAATCTCTCTCTCTCTCTCTCTCTCTCTCTCTCTCTCTCTCTCTCTTTAAGACTTTAGCGATACTGCTTTCATAATGATAATGTTTAGTAGTTGTTTATTAGAGGGCCTCTACAATTATATTCATTTAACTCCTCTTGGCCGCGTTCATGTTAATCTGTGTGTGCTTAATTAATTGAGGGTCATTTTTAGGTTGACTCCAGAATATACCATGCAAATGTAAATTTTAAATCGATCTGATTATCAGAATACAGAAGTGAGACTAAACTCCCTATACATGATACGTCAGCAATCACGGCGTTTCCATATTTCTGCAAAGGAAGTTCTTCACTAACATAAATATACTATCTATCTGTACCTTTCGAAAATGCACCCCAGAATTTCCTTGTGTTGGCGACCCTTCCATCCATATCTCTCTTATTCTTTTCCCATGTTTCAGTTCCTTCTGTTTCTTGCGATTATTTCCATTTTTGAAGATGAAAAGTTATCGGTAACTAGACCCGTTATTATCTGCGTTTTTAATGAAAGACAAAGACGGCTAGAAGGATATAGCGCCAAATATTTTAGCGAGGAAAAAAAATGCAGATAAAAGTAAATCAGTGCAGAAATAAATCAAATGAAAGAATCGTTTTCTAAAGGCTTTCAAATGCAGCTATAGTTACAGTTAGCCATGTTCAGTAATGTCAAATTAAATTGTTTCCATCTGCAACTAAATCCACAAAAATAAGAACTCATTTATTAGCTGAACCATCGTCTTATTACACTCAAATTAACTCTGATTGTATGTGATAGCGAACTCCTGCTCTATAATTGCTTTCATATGTGGATATCAGTAAGCTCCAGTGTCATTACCTCCTTGAAAGAATTGCAGAGAGTGATAGCAATGTGTTTTTAAGGACAGTAGTTATTATTCATGCCGTTGTCAAAAGATTCTTGCCTTATGATTTTAAGGAACCTCTCTCTACCAATACCTGCAATGTTTGTGTATGTTTTTTTATATTTACCAAATTAGCAAATTCATTTTTAGGTTTTTTCTTTTTCTTAATAATCATGTTGTTAGTTTTGCAGAGGGCTTTGCATTCATATACAGTTGTCACGCCATAATTGTACACCGTCAAATTTTGGAGAGCATTTACGATACGTGAGGCAATACTGAGGAATAGTGTTACTGATAATATTATTGTTGTCGATATTCATCAGTTACTAAACAATAAAGGACGCCAGCTTATAATTTCCTGAGCCGTTTTTCACGTTGTGAGTAATTGGTGTATATTTCTTATGCATCTGCTCATTCATTATTTCTCATCTCTACTTAGCACTTATCTTTATTCTTGTGCGTTTTTTATACTGCAATTATGAGCGTTTTGATATATGGAAGCAATTTACCGATGTTGTGGCTTGTTCCGAAACAATATGTTTCCCGTAATAATAATAATAATAATAATAATAATAATAATAATAATAATAATAATAATAATAATAATTGCATTGTTGCAAATTCAGTAACGTTTAAGATATCCTCTTAGTAAGAACATTCATAATATCGTTCAGTAAGTTTTCTTTAATTCTGTTTGTTGACTGCGACAGTTTTCCAGGGTTTGACAGATATATGAGACAAGAAGAAAAGTAAGGAGGAACATTTCGTCATAAATTGGACATAAGGTTTACGTCTGACAAACGTATTTCCAACTTCGTCGGCCTGGTGTCACATAATTCAACTGTGGCCATCCATTAGTTATATTGCTGTTTCTTTCAGCGTTTTATGTCACCGATACTGACAATAAACCTTTTTTATTGAGTCGATGGTTCGTTAATTATTTGCGCTTTTTATGCGCTGTGTACATGTTTAATCCGTTATGCAGTCTCGTCCAAATACAAATACATACACACATCAACCTAATACATATATATATATATATATATATATATATATATATATATATATATATATATATATAGATGATACATATACATACATACATACATACACACACATATATATATATATATATATATATATATATATATATATATATATATATATATATATTGTTACGAAGTGCCAAGTATCTGGTTACCATGCATCAAACATTACCTCACAAAAAGCCAGACACCTGAACCCTCATAACACGTTTAAACGACTGATACTCTAAAGGCAACAGTGATCCCTTAACACTTACCAGTATTGCAGAAAATCAGACTAAGTTCATCAAAACAGGTGTGAGGTAATCTTGTAAGTAATTAAATTAATCAAAGGGCATCACTCCTTCAACAACTTTAAAACTCTAGTATTTCAGAAATCTAAGTACTTCCCTGGTTCTAAGTCACTTCAAGTTCTTGAAGGAAAGCAAATCAATTACCACTCTATTTCTCTACCTATCATCAATATAGTCATAATCAAATATAATTATACTGGTGTAATAATTAAAACACTTATAAAAATTTTAAATACAAAAAATTTATTATCAAATTCAAAATTTATAAGTGAAATTCACAATATCAGGGAAATTACTGTTACTTGAAAACAAAGTAAAGTTTAATTAATTCTTGAATCAAATTAAGTAAAATTAAATCAAAATTAATTTATCACAAAATTCAAGAAAATTAATTCAATTGAAATTTAAAAGTGTTAGGCAATAATTGAAAATTTGAAATTAATTCTTCACAAGTGCTAAACAAACAATAAAACTTGAAAAGAATTCTAAGTAAATACAAAATAATTCACAAGTGTTAAATTTAAATGTGTAATGATAAAGCAATGAAAATAACTAAGTCAACTAAATTGTGAATGCAAACGAAAATATAAAATAAAAAGACACACTTCAATAAGAAAATGAAACAAATGCACAAACAATGGAACAGCAAAAAAAAAAAATCATAATGTGTAAACGGTAAATCTTTTCCACTCAAAAACACTGTAACCAACAGTTTTTACAAACTTTCACAACCATCGGTTATTAGTTAACCACAGTTCCTATCAATCATTAGTTAAACACAATTCCTATCCGTTATTAGTTGCAACTAATAAAAATATAACACACTTTACCTTGGTATATACCAATTTCTTTTCTTTGTCTGCTGCAGTCTTGTCTTACACAATTTCACAAAAACCAGGCGCGTTACGAAATAATGTCTGTTCAGATTCCACAAAAGAAACTAAATAACCACTAAATAAATTCTAAGAAAACATCAAACATGAAATTCTAAAATGTTACGAGTGACCAGTTTACGTTACGTTTAATATAATCTCAATGATGTCGATGAGAGAGAGAGAGAGAGAGAGAGAGAGAGAGAGAGAGAGAGAGAGAGAGAGCGAGATCTAACTGCCTCGAGGTTCGTATGATCGAATGAAATCTCTTTCCTTCACGGAAAAAGCTATAGAGGGGCAGATGTCAAAACGTTCTTGGCACGAAAGCTTCTCGAAAGTTCTGAAATCTCACGCAATCTTACATACAAAAATGTGCAACACCCACACGTGGGACTTGACAAAGATATACACGTACAAGACGAGTCTGTAAAAAAAAAGAAAGACGTACCCGACTCGATTGAGACGGAGGCTGGGCGACAATTAAAATTAACATGTTTTGATGACAATGCTTGAGTCGAGCTCGCTATCAAAGCGCTGACAGAGTAGGGAAGCAAACGGATCTCGCAGACTCTAATCTTAAAGTGTACGACATAAAAGTTAAACATTCACAGTTTCGAACAGACAAAGTTCTCTCTCTTTTTATGTTATATATATATTCTTTTACAACACGTTGATGCGAAATCTGAACACATTTTAAAACATCCTATTCTAAGCTATCTAGGAATCTGAAAAAACAAAAAATGTTGCACAATCTACATGACATTTCAAAGAGGGGAAACATGCATTTTGAAAGTAGTAATATATAATATACCTCCCCTAGAAGATTTTTTATCACGGTGTTGAATCCAAAACGATTCGCAACGAGATAATAATCAGCAACTACATTGTTTTTGCCACTAAATGTGCTGCACTCTTAAGTTATACTGTTGCATGCAAAAAGACCACCCCTGTCAGTTTTTGATTGTGATTTTTTCATTTTCTGGATAAATGACAGTGGATTGTGATCAGACAATATTAAAATTTCTTCATTCCTAGGTATATTCACATACACTTCAAATTTTTTCAATGCAGTGATTAAGGCTAAAGTTTCCTTTCCAATTGTCGAATATACTCTCTGATGTTTTTTTTCAATTTTTGTAGACATGAAGCATACAGGATGGTAGATATTATTTTCATATTCTTGAAGAGAACAGCTCCAACGCCCACAGTCTGACGCATCAACTTGTATCACAAATTTCTTGTCGAAGTCTGGAGCTTGAAGTACTGGTCTTGAAATTAAAATGGCTTTTACCTTCTCAAAGGATTCTTGACACTCTGGAGTCCAATAAAACTTAGCTTTGGGACTAGTTAAGTCTGTCAGGGGAGCTACTACGGCTGAGAAATTTGGGGCAAAAAACGACGATTAGAAACCAGCCATGCCTAAAAATCTCTGTAGCTGTTTCCTGGTAATAGGTGGGGTAGCCTTACGGAATACCTTCTACATTAGCATTACTGGAGCAAGAAGGCTTTCCCAACTTCAAACCCAAGATACTGTACAGTTGCCTTTCCAAACTCACTCTTCTCTAGGTTGACTGTTAATCCTGCTTCTTGTAGTTTCTTGAAAACTTTCTTCAGAATCCTCAGATGTTCTTCCCACGTTGTAGTGTAAATCACGATGTCATCCAGGTATACACCTACTCCTTCTATTGATCCTAGCAGTTGATCCATCACTCGTTGAAATGTTGCGGGTGCATTCATCAGACCAAACGGCAGAACAGAACAGTATTACTGATATAGTCCAGAAAAAGGAGTAATAAAAGGCTGACAGCAGCTTCGCATCTCATCTAAGGGAATTTGAATATCCTTTCAACAAGTCTATCTTGGAAACAAACTGGCTTGCCCAATATTATCAAGTAACTGATCTATAAGAGGCAAAGGATAATTATCAGCCACACTGATAGAATTCAGTTTTCTTCCTATAATCAGTACACATCCTAAATGAACCATCTGGTTTCTTCACTAACACACATGGAGAACTAAAGTGACTTGAACTGGGTTCTGCTAATCCATGTTGCAGCAAATACTCAACATCTCGATGATACGTTGATAAGCGATAAGCTCTTTGCTTGAAAGGTTTTCCATCTTCTTGAATCTTGATTTCATGCTTGGTCAGATCAGTACGTCTAGGCACATCTGAAAAAAAATTTCTGGAAAACTTCTAATTACGTCACTTAAGTCTTCACCTTGTTTAACACTCAGATGTTTCAGTTTATCCTCCAAATTTTCCAAAATTGAAGAATTATTCATCTTGCTTGCAGCTCCCAACTCGTAGCCATCATCGTCTTTTGTAGATAAAGTTGTCTGGGTTACTGACTCAGTTTCAGTTTTAGTTTCTGAGAAATAAGGTTTCAAGAGGTTCACATGTATCTTCCTTTGTCTTCTTCTTCTTTCTGGTGTTTCAATCACATAAGTTCTATCACTTAACTTCTGAATGATCTTGTAAGGACCTTGAAATTTATTAGTGAGGGGAAATCTCTTGACAGGTAAGAACACTAACACTTGTTGACCAACACTAAAACTTCTTAGCTTAGTCTTAGCATCAAATCTCCTTTTCATTTTCTCTTGACTAATTTTCAAGTTTTCTAAAGAGAATTTTCTAATCTCTTTCAACCTTTTCCTTAAATTCTTCACATTTTCTCCTTGGCTTTCCTCTTGATTTTCTTCCCAATTTTCTGCAAGAATCTTCAACGGTCCTCTCATCTTCTCAACCAAAAATCATCTCATTAGGTGAACATCCCATACTTTCTTGGTAAGCATTCCTAACTTCAAACAACATTAATGGTAAACCAACATCCCATTCTCTTCCTGGACTCAGAACAATACTTTGTCAGCATACTTTTCAATGTCTGGTGGAACCTTTCCAAGGCACCTTGAGTTCTGGATGACTAGGCAGTGGATAACTGTTGTTTCACTCCTAATAAATTCATCACATCCTGGAATAACTTGGAAGTAAAGTTCGTTCCTCTATCACTTTGTACAATTTCTGGTATACCAAACTTGGAGAAAAACTCCAATAGTTTCTCAGCAACTATCTTGTCAGATATGTTTCTAACAGGGATCGCTTCAGGATATATGGTAACAGGACACATTAATGTCAACAGATATTCATTTCCTTTCTTCATCTTCGGAAGCGGTCCAACCATATCTATAATCACTTTGCTAAAGGGTTCTCCTCTAACTTCTATAGGTTGTAGGGGGGCTTTCTTGATGGTTTCATTCGGTTTTCCAGCTATCTGGCAGGTATGACACTCACAACAAAACCTGCTAACATCTTTGTGAAGTCCAGGCCAGAAAAAAATATTTCATGATCTTCTCCACAGTCTTCCTGATTCCCATATGTCCAGACTCATGAGCTACTGCAACCACTTGCTTTCTCAATGGATATGGAATCAAAATTTGATGATATTCGCCCCATACAGCATCTCCTGGTATATCTGTAGGTCTATACTTCCTCATCAGCAAACCTTCCTTCAGATAGTAACAGGTAGGAGTTTGTTGCATCTCTTCTCGATCAACAACTCTGAAGAACAAAATCAGCTAACGATGCATCCTTCTTCTGCAAGTCCATCAGCTTCTCTCTTGTCACTTGACCAACTTCAAGGGTTGAATTCTCAATATCTGCTAACTCAGCTACTGTAGTTTCACTACTGTCTTCAGCAACACTTTGACTACTCGGAGTCTCTTCAGGAACATCAGGTTCTTCTTCTTCGTCGTCGTTGTCTTCTTCATCTTCTTGGGAAATCTCTTCTTGATCAGCACTATGGGAAACTTCACTTCCCTGGAATAATTCTTCTAAGCACAAAGATCCTTCACTTGATCCTTCTTGGGTGTGTAAATCCTCTTCATACTTCTGGTAGTTACACAACTAGGAAACAGGTGGGGGTTATTCTTCTCCAACTCTACTGTAGGACTAATCCTCAAATGGTTTTGTCTGTCACTACAGGACAAGGAATAATGGCACACCACCAACTTCATTCCCCAACAGAACATGTATACCGTCCTTACAGCTAGTGAGTCCTTTACAGCAAAATCAACATTCCCTGTCACAATTCACATGACAGGTGTAAGCGGCATATAGGAGTTACTTCCTCTCCTCCTATACCCTTCAAAATAACTGAATCTCCTGTGAGACTCTTCTCCAACTGAGGGTGAGAACCACATACTACCACACTATGGTTACTCCCTGTATCACGTAATATCTTGACTGGTACCTGCATACTTCCTTCTTGAGTTGACAGCATACCCTCATAGATATATGGCTTAAAAGCCTCCACACTGCTTAGCCACTCACTGCTTGAGGTAACATTTCCACTGGTTGCTAAACATTCAGCTTGTTTAGTTTCATTCTTCTCTGGAGTCTGATTCTTTCCCACACTGCTCTTCGTTAGTTTGTTTCACAACTTGACTAACTGGTTTTGACTGCTGTTGATTCCGGTAACACTCTTGACTGTAGTGTCCTACTCTTCCACACTTGAAACAGACAACATTAGGTTTCTGTAAACTGTCTTGAAAAACTGGATGAGGATTTCACATTAGTTGCTGAGTTGTATTACCTTGTGTACTCTTGTAGTATCACTTGTAGGTTTCCCATTAAATTTGTTCCTGTTATTTGGATAAGACTTTCAAAAACCTGGGCGTTGTTGACTCTGGTACTTGACATTGTAATTACGTTTACTACTGATTATATTGTAATCTTCACTGAGTGTAGCAGCTTTGTCAAGTTTCTTCACTTCTCTCTCTCTTAAATAAGCTCTTATATGTTCAGGAATTCCCTTCAGATACTGTTCAAGAACAAGTAACTCTTCTAACTCTTCAAAAGTTTTAAACTTTAGCAGCTTCTACCCAACGTTTGAAACACCTTCTCACTTTGTAAGCATAATCTAAGAATGTTCCCTTCTCATCTTTTCTCAAATTTCTGAATCTCTCATTGTAGTACTCTGGGGTCATCTGGTAAACTTGTAGCACACTGTGTTTAAGTACCTTGTAGTCTTTACACTGATCAGCTGTTAAGGATAGATAAGCATTCTCCCTTACCAATTAAGACACTTTGTAGCAAAACTGACCATTTATCCTCTGGCCATACCATACCTGACGCCACTTTCTCAAAGTGATCAAAAAAACTCATCTGGAGCTTCTCAGTAAACTTAGGATTAAACTTCTGTACTCTCACTACATCAAATACAGGGTCTTGATTACCTTGAGGTTAGGGTTAGACGGTATTACAGGTAATGTGGATCTAGCTCTAATTAATTCCATTCCCCTTTCATGTCTTGCAATTTCTCTTTTCCTCTTTTATCCTCCTCTCTTTCCTCTTCTGCTGTTTTTTCTTTTTTCTCTTCTCTTTCACTTCTTTCTTGTTTTTCCCTGTCTATTCTTTCTCTTTCAGCTTGCATTCTCTCTCTTTCAGCAAGCATTTTTAGCTTAATCAAATTCTCTTCTGCTTCAATGCGTCTAAGCTCTAACTCTGCATCACTTTTCTCTTTCTTTTCTGCTTGCTTATTTATGAGATCAGCACGTGCTACATTCAACAACTCTTGAGCCAATTCTAACTCATCTTCATCAGTTATCTACCAGAGTTTATCAATGATTCCATAGCAATACTCTTATTTGTGCCTTTACCATACTAGTAGACACATAACCACCACATGCCTCTGCTAAAGCACTCCACTGTGCTCTAGACAGAGTAGTTTCAGACAAAACTTGGATGGAAGGGGCTGCTGAAAATTCCTGAACATTGAACTGAGCCATTTTCCTCTAAGTTATCACTTTACAATTCAATACAATAAATGCAAAACAAAACTATATGGTCACTCTCCTAACAAAATATATCCCTAACACCACCAGTATATTCTAGAGTGATAATGAAATCTGCTTTCCGGGTCTGGGAGGGCGCCATTAAACAATGTTACGAAGTGCCAAGTATCTGGTTACCATGCATCAAACCTGAACCCTCATAACACGTTTAAACGACTGAATACTCTAAAGGCAACAGTGATCCCTTAACACTTACCAGTATTGCAGAAAATCAGACTAAGTTCATCAAAACAGGTGTGAGGTAATCTTGTAAGTAATTAAATTAATCAAAGGGCATCACTCCTTCAACAACTTTAAAAGTCTAAAGTATTTCCCTGATTTCAGAAGTCTAAAGTACTTCCCTGGTTCTAAGTCACTTCAAGTTACTTGAAGGAAAGCAAATCACTTACCACCATCTATGCCTCTAACTATCATCAATATAGTCATAATCAAATATAATTATACTGGTGTAATAATTAAAACACTTATAAAAATTTTAAATACAAAAATTTATAAGTGAAATTCACAATATCAGGGAAAATTACTGTTACTTGAAAACAAAGTAAAGCTTAATTAATTCTTGAATCAAATTAAGTAAAATTAAATCAAAATTAATTTATCACAAAATTCAAGAAAATTAATTCAATTGAAATTTAAAAGTGTTAGGCAATAATTGAAATTTGAAATTAATTCACAAGTGCTAAACAACAATAAAACTTGAAAAGAATTCTAAGTAAATACAAATTAATTCACAAGTGTTAAATTTAAATGTGTAATGATAAAACAATGAAAATAATTAAGTCAACTAAATTGTGAATGCAAACGAAAATATAAAATAAAAAGACACACTTCAATAAGAAAATGAACAAATGCAGAAACAATGGAAACAGACAAAAAAAAAAAAAAAAATCAGCCAATGTGTAAAAGTGTAAATCTTTTCCACTCAAAAACACTGTAACCAACAGTTTTTACCAAACTTTCACAACCATCGGTTATTAGTTACACAGTTCCTATCAATCATTAGTTAAAACACAATTCCTATCCGTTATAGTTGCAACTAATAAAAATAATAACACAACTTTACCTTGGTATACCAATTTCTTTCTCTGCTGCAGTCTTGTCTTACACAATTTCACAAAAACCAGGCACCATTACGAAATAATGTCTGTTCAGATTCCACAAAAGAAACTAAATAACACTAAATAAATTCTAAGAAACATCAAACATGAAATTCTAAAATGTTACGAGTGACCAATTTACGTTACGTTAATATAATCTCAATGATGTCGAATGAGAGAGAGAGAGAGAGAGAGAGAGAGAGAGAGAGAGAGAGAGAGAGGGAGATCTAACTGCCTCGAGGTTCTATGATCGAATGAAACTCTTCCTTCACGGAAAAGCATAGAGGGGCAGATGTCAAAACGTTCTTGGCACGAAAGCTTCTCGAAAGTTCTGCAATCTCACGCAATCTTACATACAAAATGTGCAACACCCACGTGGGACTTGACAAAGATATACACGTACAAGACGAGTCTGTAAAAAAAAAGAAAGACGTACCCGACTCGATTGAGACGGAGGCTGGGCGACAATTAAAATTGACATGTTTTTGATGACAATGCTTTGAGTCGAGCTCCTATCAAACGCGCTGACAGCCAGTAGGGAAGCAAACGGATCTCGCAGACTCTAATCTTAAAGTGTCGACATAAAAGTTAAACATTCACAGTTTCGAACAGACAAAGTTCTCTCTCTTTTTACGTAGATATATATATTCTTTTACAACACGTTGATGCGAAATCTGAACACATTTTAAAAACATCCTATTCTAAGCTATCTAGGAATCTGAAAAAATGTTGCACAATCTACATGACATTTCAAAGAGGGGAAACATGCATTTTGAAAGTAGCAATATATAATAATATATATATATATATATATATATATATATATATATATAAATATACATAAATATATATATACATATATATATATATATATATATATATATATATATATATATATATATATATATATATATATATATATATAGATATATATATATATATATATATATATATATATATATATATATATAGTATATATATATACATATTATATATATCCAGATATATAGATATATATATATATATATATATATATATATATATATATATATATATATATATATCTATATATATATATATATATATATATATATATATAATATATATATATATATATATAGATA
>NC_087210.1:23185897-23212935 GCF_015104395.2 Macrobrachium nipponense
TCTAAAAACCTCTAAGATCTCAGGAAAGAGGAATATGGCCATAAAAAAGATCGGAAGGGAGAGAGATTAGTGTTATACAAATAAAAACGCAATTTGACCTCAGGAAACCTATTTTTTATGCGTATGAAACTTTATCTGAGTATGATTTATTAAAAAGTAAATTATTGCCTGTGTTCTGATATAGACGTGTGGTGAAAGATATTGGACAACAACAATAGAATAAAATAAATAAAGTGGAGAATTTTGGTTTGCATGGAGAGCGATGCCACACTAAAAAAAATAAGGAACATAAAGGCGAAGGTTGCAACAAAAGCTAAATGTAGATTAGGTCTGTTATATAAAATCTTAATAAATACAGTCTGTATTTATTAACTCTTTTGTTCTCCATAACAAGTCCTGTTCATAAGATTTCCTATGGCAACTAAAACTTCGTTTATGTGAAAACTAACTAAAGCTACAAATACTTTGGAATATTTAGATCGAAAGAGTAAGCAAAGAAGGAGAGCAAAACTCTATATTAGTTAGAAAATCACATCTCTAGTTTTCCCTTAGATTCTTTTCTGTATTGTTTGCTTATCAAACCACCAATGCATAAATAGTATACACATTACACACGTGATCAAGTAAGACAAAAATAATACGGAAACTCATCTTTTTTTTCAGAACAACTTTATAGGTAAAATATTATATAAATGAAAGAACCGAGTTCAGAAAAGCAATATCACATTGAACTAGGGACGTCTCCAATAACACTAAATTTAGAACCGTGGAAGATGGAGCTGAATGGTGTAATATGTGGGAGCGGCTTTTATGCTGTTGGTAGGGGTTTCTTGAGGTAAAGACAAATACTAAGATTTTTTCTCAAGAATTCATCGTTAAAACAGCCATTTAGGCATGAATTAGGCAATAAATACAACCCCGTTTTTACTCTTTGAGAGGAAAGACCATTGCTGAAAAGAGTCGAAAAGCGAGCACATGTTTTCATCGATTAGGTGTTGTTCTATTAGTCGGGAGGGTTGCTCTAAAAGATAAACTGGACAACACTCACCTCTATAATAATTCTTAACTGCAGAGAGCATCAACTGGATGTATAGAGATGATTAATTTCATGCTTAAAAGAAACTGCATGCAAAACAGAGAACTCTTCATCAGTAAGTTGATTAACAATACTTATTGAAATTCTTTGTGCTTCTACAGCTCTCACACCTTCTGAATTATAATGTCTCTTTTTTTTCTAATAGGAACGGATATGTTGTGAAAATTATGTAAAAAAAAACAAAGAGCAGAAGCATTAAGGTGCTTATAACAGCGAACATTCAAACACATCTATCGTTAGACCCCTTACCACCCGCACCTAAAGAGAGCTTTTTTAAAGGTTCTTGGAAAGCTCATCTCAAGTGATAATTCAAATCGCAATATTTGTGAGGAAAATTCCTATTTCTGGATTTCTTCACGTCCATCTGTGAAAGTTGTAGCTAAAAGGAGGTCTATTTATGTTGAAAGTAACAAAAATTAGACTCACAAACACTTATGGGTAGTGTCTGGGATATTTTGCTTGAAGCCTAAAGACAATAACATATTGATAATCCAATACCCATTGGTTTAATCCTAACACATACTTTTTTGTTACCTTGTAGCGGCTTCCCTTTTTTTATGACCAAGGAATCTAAAGTAAGGTAGATGTTGCCTTGTCCCTGTTAAAAGCTTCACTAAAATAAGGGTCAATTAAGCTTCATGAAGGCTCAAAGTCCTTCATGATACTTTCATTGTACGATTTTGTTCTTCGAGTCACTTTGCAAAATTTTATAATACGAATTAAGCAAATAATACTGAAGTTTCTTAGATAAGTTTCATTTAGTAATACCCTGTATAGATAAGTTTCATTATGAAGTACCCTGTATAGAGAAGTTTCATTTTGAAATACCCTGTATAGATAAGTTTCATTTTGAAATACCCTGTATAGATAAGTTTCATTTTGAAATACCATGTATAGATAAGTTTCATTTTATAATACCCTGTATAGATAAGTTTCATTTTGAAATACTCTGTACAGATAAGTTTCATTTTGTAGTACCCTGTATAATTAAGTTTTATTTTGTATTACCCTGTAGAGAAAACGTTCATTTTGTAATATCCTGTAGAGAAAATCTTCATTTTGTAATACCCTGATGAGATAAGATTCATTCTGGAATACCCTGTATAGATAAGGGTCATTTTGTAATACCGTGTATAGATAGGCTGTC
Organism: Macrobrachium nipponense; assembly: GCF_015104395.2. Classification (NCBI taxonomy): domain Eukaryota; kingdom Metazoa; phylum Arthropoda; class Malacostraca; order Decapoda; family Palaemonidae; genus Macrobrachium; species Macrobrachium nipponense. The sequence continues at coordinate 23,188,141 of NC_087210.1, forward strand.
GTATTATTAACATAGTAAATTAGGTAATATGGAGGGACACGAGAGTTTCAGAACAATCAAATTAATGTTTTTCTTAAGTTTATCCAGTTAATTAGGCTGATGAATGAGAATAAACGACTATTTCTAATGTTTCTGTTCCACATATAACTTTTGTGTTTATTTATCGCCAGACAAGGATACTCACGTACCGTACATAATTCCATTTAATGGTGATTAGAAATACTAATAATAAATTGAGCTGTAATGTGCACGTAGAAGTATAGGTGTCCCTCGTAATGTTATGATGGTATCAGAAAAGGTAATCTGGTTTAACTGGGTGCCTTCAAATGAGCTGATTCGTAAATAATATCGGGAATAATTGTAAGTTCATTCTGTAGCACCCTGTAGTCAAAGATCTCTAAGTAATACATTTTCAGTTTCGTGTCAGTTAAATTTATGGCTAAACGGAGGTTTATTTATGTTGAAAGTAAAACTTTAGGTTCTCATACACACATGGGTAGTGTCAAAAGACAATAACTTATTCCTTACACAATACTTTTTTGTTACCCTGTATCTGCCTCCCGTTTTTTATGACCAGGGAATCTAAAGTAATGTACTTACGTGTTTCCTTGTACCTATCAAAGGCTTCACTAAAATAAATGTCAATCGACCATCATGAAGGCTCTGTGTCCTTCATGATACTCTCATAGTAAGATTGAGTTTTTAGGGTCAGTTTGCAAAACTTTATATTACGAATTAAGCAAAGAATACTGAAGTTATCTTAAATAAGTTACGTTTTATAAGACCCTGTATAGATATACTGTTCTGGCAAGGATCGTTTAGTATCTACTCTTGTTTGTTTCGTATCAGTCATTATTGACATATTAAATTGGGTCATATGGAAGGACACAAGAGTTTCAGAACACTCAAATTAATGTATTTCTTAATGTTAATTTTATCCAATTAATTAGGCTGATGAAGGAGAATAAACAAGTATTTCTAAGGTTTCTTTTCCACATTTAACTTCTGTGTTACTTTGTATTTATCCCAAGTACCTGCATAACTTTTTTTCTGGTGATTAGAAATACTATTAAATTGAACTGTAATGTGCTTGTAGAAGTATAGGTGTCCGTCTAAATGTTATTGTAGCATTAGAACAGGTAATCTGTTTGTTTGGGTGCCTTTAGATGTACAGATTCATAAATAATATCGAGGTACAATTGCAAGTTCATTCTGTAGCACCCTGTAGTCAAAAATCTCGAAACAATACATTCTCAGTTTCGTGTCACTTTAATTTATGGCTAAAAGGACGTTTATTTATGTTGAAAGTAAAAAATTTGGCTCACAAACACTCATGGTTAATGTCTGATATTTTTCTTTACGTCAAAAGACAATAACATTGATAATCCAATACCCCTTGATTTAATCCTTACACAATACCTTCTTTGTTACCCTGTAGCTGGCTGCTTCCCGTTTTTTATGACCAAGGAATCTAAAGTAAGGTAGATGTTGCCTTATCCCTTTCAAAGGCTTCACTAAAATAAAGGTCAATCAAGCTTCATGAAGGCTCAAAGTCCTTCATGATACTCCCATAGTACGATTTTGTTCTTAGAGTCAGTTTGCAAGGCTTTATATACAAATTAATAAAACAATACTGAAGTTTAAAAAAATTGGAATGGATATAAGTTTTGAAAAATAGGAATGGATATATGTTATAAAAATTATGTGAAAAAAAACAAGACCCAACGAGCAGAAACATTAACGTGCTCATAACAGCGAACGTTCACAACACACCTATCGCCAGACCACCCACCACCCGCAACCACAGAGGTTTTCCAGGGGTTCGCCGAAAGCTCATCTCAAGAGATTATTTAAACCGCAATTATGGTAAGGAAAAATCTTATTCCTGGATTTCTTCATACCCATCTGTGTATAGTCTTTTGAGGAAAAGATACGCTATGAGTAGCAGCATGCGAAGGAATTTGTATCCCCAAAGGACAAATAAATTTGGCCATAGCGGATTCGGCGGTAAAATGATGTAATTGAAGTGAGTATTATGGATATGCAGAATGAGGAATAACGACTCTAGCGAGAATATAAGTGGCAATCTACTTTTTGATCTTGTTTTGAATTGAATCAAGAAGCCTATTCAATTTAGCCATCATTACCTCGCACTTAGGCCAAATATGATATGACAATTCCGTCAAGTTACCCCTTCCCTGTAATCAGTTTTCTTTGGGGCCTCCGGGTAATTATAATTAGGTTTACTTCTGGAGTAGGTTCTATATCTTCTTGTTAAACAAACAGCCGATACCGATTGGTTGTGCTCCATAAATCTTGACACATTGGATCCCTTTTCCCTGTCATGTTTTTCTTTAAAATTTTTGCACTGTATCTAGTAACCACATGGCAAACCTTCTCTTTTGTATAACCATTAACAAAACACGCTAATTGGAACAATGTTTTTCTTATAAAATATAGTTCACTTGAGGACAGATTGAAACAATATACCAATCAAGCCAATTTTGACAATGATAACCAGCTTTTTTATATGCCAAAGCAGTAATATTTACACTTTACTTCTTCATCTACTTAGGCATGGACTAGGGTAGCGGATTGCGTTTGGATTTCGTGATACTCAGTACGGTAAATGTGTTAGTTTATGCTTAATTTTTCATTCATTCCGTATCACTTTTTTGTTCGCCAATACTTGTTTCCATCAGTTCCTGTTTTAATTTTTAGAATATCATTACGGCTCTCATCTTAGGCCCAAAAAGATTCACGAAACAAGAAAAAGCACTGATATTAAAATTAACGGTAAATGACCCAACAGCAGAAACGTATAGAGTGAAATATATGTGAATGGCCAACCCTATCTAAAAAGTATCTCAAGAAATTTCGCTAACAGTGTTATATGTGATAACCAAAAATTTAATATATGTTGTTCAATGGCACGAATCTAATGTATTTTAAAATTGCCAGCAGTGCAACATACACATATCACGAACAAATATCATTAAAATACTTAATTGAACTATGTCCTTTTTTTTATCTAAAGGTCAAATATTTATGTTTTTTAAACAGATACGAAAGTTAAGTCTTAACATTCAATATGTAATTATTCTAATAATGTATTACTGCAATAGGACCAGTGACAATGTAGTTTGTATTAGTCATATGATGTTACATTCAGCATGCAATAATAGTAGTACAACTAACACTGTGATACGATATTTACATAAAATGATATTCATCCTTTTAGCTGACATCTATCATTATGATGTGTGCCTGACAGGTGGAGCAACAACTGAATCACTTTTGAGATATAACTACTGTAAGTTCCAGGCATTTAACTCACTCTGAATGATAGATACACTTATTTTTTAGTTGTGGTTTTAAGTACTGATTATCTCATTTCTGCGTCATATTCAACAAATTCACTATCATTTCCCCAGTGCCATCAAGCGAATTGTTATTTAATAAATACACAGATCTTCAGTATCAAGGGAAGGTCATTTATATCCGGTATTCCCGTGGCCAGGTCTTCAAGCACCAATAATATATATTTCCGGTGTTATTCAGACTTTTAACTCGAACAACACAACCCCAATCGCAATTACCGTGAGCACAAAACTTCAATTTAGCGGGAAATAATTACTATTGCTTGCGTGTTACCTTAAATGGAAAATAGCGAAGAATGGGTCAACATACGGTGTTTACGAATTGTGTCTGTTTCATTTAAAGTATTATTTCTTTATTACCCAAACAATTCTACAACAGTATGAAAACTGAAGCTGAACATTTCCTTATTTTATTCGACGCCCCATTTTGAATATTCTCTTATTTTAATCGTTACTAGAGGCGTTAGAGTTTATTTCTTATGATTCCTGTTCATTTTCTTTGTGAAGAATTCATTTCTTTTGTAGCCCGTATCACGTCCTCCATACTTTGTGTGTAGGATTTTATTTTCTGTCAAACTTCTCTAGTTTTCCTCATTATCAATCGTCCACCACCTTCCCTAAAACTCCCACCTCTACAACAGGACAAGAAATGCAAGGACCTTCTTCAGAATAGAATATACTACAGAATATAGAATTTAGGCCAAAGGACAAACGCTGGGAGCTATCATATCATTCAGCGGTGAAAGGGAAATCGATAGTCAGAAGGTTTATATGTGTAACAGGAGGGAAACCTCTTAGTTGCACTAGGAAATAATTTTTAGAGGGTGGAAAGACAGATTGAAGAAAAAGACTGACATACCCACAAAGGAACTCATACTTAAGACTGCTTTCTTTACCTTATTCCATGATTATGGTGAACCACATTCACTACGCAAATGATCTTGCTATACTTAGTTTTGCTTACGCTTATATGAAGTCACAGGATTTTTGCAGACTTCTGTTTTAGAAAATGAACGATTATGATATGTTTGAATAAAAACACGGACAAATAAGACTTGATTACATACTCTGTATGCGTAAAAGAATACGAGGTCGTAGCGGTAAAAGTAAAATTGTGTATTTAGTGTAAGTGACTTTCACGATATCTAAACAGTCATGACTGGATAAGTAATTTTCGGCATAAATGAATAAAAATGTATTATCCATTTCTTTTTCAATGTGGAAACACAGCAATGTATCCAAAATCAATAGCGCGCCAGAAACGTGGCAGTAGGAATTATGGTGAACGAATAAAAGTATCAAATAGAAAATTCCAGATAATGACAAAGGATTTTCATTTCTCGAAACTCAGTAGCGCTCGGTGCGAGGGGGGGCGGGGATTTCGTTGACGTTTTTGAAATATTCATAACTATTAATTTCACGTTAAATCCTGTTATGATGGTTTCTTGTTCTCCACTGGTGTTATAAAAATATCTTTATTCCTGGTGTTTATCACAATTTATTAATCGTTAGGTTAAGCATATGTCTATCACGGGGCATATCCCAACTGAACTTTCGATATCCCTCAAAAAGTGTTTTGTTCCATATATATATATATATATATATAATATATATATATATATATATATATATATATATATCATATATATATATATACATATATATATGTATATATATATATATATATATATATATATATATATATATATATATATATATATATATATATATATATGAGTAGCATCATCGGCGGATGAAATCTATTTGTAATTTGTTCTCTAGACTTTACCGCCTTTCACCAGCATACTTGATACATAGCAAGGGTCCTGGAACACAAACCTTGACTAACAAATGAAATGACATTACTAAATCCATTATACTAGTCTACGTATTAAATCAACGATGCGCCTCCTGCACAGAAATATCAGGCAACACCAGTTACTCTACGTACCCAAGAATAAGGCTCATGAGCAGCACGTTAAGCTCTTCTTCCCGCAGTACCAGTTGCATATTACTCACATTCTGTTCCTTCCTGAATAGGCATCCCTCACAATCTCATACCTCTACCAGGCCTTGTATCCTGTACTTTCCACTTAATCCTTTCATTCCTCTCAACATTTCCGAATTGTAAACTATTCACAAACCAGCCTTACTCCACTCTTAGCTTTTGATGTTCCCATAAAGAATGACTAAGGACTCAAGTGTGGAGATCTGAATGACATTTTAATCTCGGCATCTCAACCAATTAAATTTCGTGAAACTAATTTGTTTAAAAATCTACGAGGTGAGGTGAAGCCTCTGTTTATCCGATTTCTTAATAGTAGGTTATTCAATCAAAGACGAAGAACTCTAAACACGTGAAGGTAACAATGCAAGAAGAAAAAACATCACCAAAATACCAGTCCACACATAACTGTCTTCTGTACCAAATGTATATATATTTTCCGTTGGCCCAGTATCGAGCATAATCTCTGTTCACTGAACTGCTTAGTCGCTAAACAAGAATTGCGCTCCCAAATACTTATGCTGCACAAACCACTGAGAATACGAGTCTGGTTATCACCGTGCAGTTAATGAACTAAATTACTTGCATACGGATGAAAATTATGGATTATGAAAATGCAGCGAAACAAAAGTAAAGATATGTGCGAAATAACCCTGTAGGTAGCATTCCTTGCCTTACGATAACTGGATTTATATAAAAACGACCATGGGCGTCTTTACAGCCGGTACTTGGGCTAATAAAGATACTCTTGACACCATCAGTTTACGGGAAGTACAATGGTGAGGTCGTATGAGAGTTTACGGCAATTTTAGGAGAAGCTGAATGACGCTCTCGGAGCCGAGAATGGAGCCATTTCGCTTTGAAGAAAAGCTCTCCCATTCTTTGAGATATATAAGTGACAACACAACTTTTGACAGTAGCACCTTATTCTCCCTTTCAACCACAAAATAATTATCGCCATAACACTCTCGGTAGAGACACTTATTTTATCTAGAGGAGTCAAATGATACTTTTAGAGGTGTTGCTCAATTCTAAAAGCTTGCACAGCCAGGTAAAATATAAAACTTTTTTTTTTTTTTTTTTTAAAGGTTAGAATTGTATTTTAGCTGAAATTATTTTTCAGGTTTGTTTAAATACTTAATGACATACATGTTATTATACTGCACTTGATATAGAAAAAAAAATCTCATATCAAACTGTTACAAAATTAATGTTCTGTTCAGGGAAGATGTGAATACAAATTTTGTGCAAGGTAGCAAATTAATAATAATAATAATAATAATAATAATAATATAATAATAATAATAATAATAATAATAATAATAGTAATAATAATAATAGTAATAATAATAATAATAATGGGATGGGTTAAATAGCAAAACTCAGCAATGATGGAAAGAAATGAAGGAATAAACGACAACGACGTAAATGGAACCTCTGGCAACAGAGGAGCTTCGTCCGGCAACCAGGTATTCAACCCAATTGAAGGGGAAGACGGTCAGGTACTTGGAGGTCGTCATCCAGCAACTGATCACCAAAACGAAAGTAATCAACAGCCTGAGATTGGAGCTACAGAAGCAAAAAAGGAAGAAATGGACAAGAGAAGAAAATAAGGAAATATGGAGATGCTACATCAGAAGCAACCCGACGAGAGAGGATATAGAAGAAGATTGGTCAACATCTGGAATGAGAGGGAATAACACCCCCCAAACAGAGCAGAGGCTGGCAGACCAAGTAAGGAACATAAAGAAAAAGAACTGGCTCTCCCAACAGAAAGAGAAGAACTGGAAAGGGAAATGTCACACGACAACGAATTACACGAAGACGAACTGAGAGACGATGCCACAGAAGACGACAGGGAGGATGAGGTATCAAACAACGACACACGAAGAAACACCGACGAAGTAACAGAGAGGACGGAATGGGTAGAAAAGATTAGATAATGGATGGAGCCAGATACAGAGAGAACAAAGATCCCCTCCATGAAAGCCTACAACACCAAGAAATTAAGGGAGAAAACAAGTGAGGTCAATGAAATAATGGGCATAATACACACCACCAGTATCACAGAAACAAATAAATTGGTATATGCAGGAGCAAGATTAGTAGCAGAACTGATGGGGATTCGAACACCAACACCACCAGCACAACCAACCCAACAGAAACCAAAACAGCAACCTCCTTGGAAAAGGCGCCTGGAAAAGCAAATCATGGTGATGAGATCTGACTTGAGTAAACTGAAAGAGATGGCAGAAAAAAGGCTAAGAAGCAAGAAAACAAGGGAGGAACTCAACGAGAAATACAAAGACAAGAGAGGGGACTAAACAAACACAATAGAAGATGTAAAACAGAGGCTTAAGGCCAAAGCACATAAGATCCAACGGTACATGAACAGGGAATAAGGGATACCAACAGAACAAACTATTCGGAACCAACAGAAAAGACTATACAGCCAACTAAGAGGGGAAGACAACCACCAAGAAATTCCTGAAGCCGAACCAAGTAAGAGACTCTGGAAAACATATGGAGCAATCCGGTATCACACAACAAACATGCAACATGGCTCCAGGAAGTCAAGGAAGAAGAAACAGGGAGAATAAAACAAAGATTCACAGACATCACGACAGACACAGTCAGACACCAACTAAAGAAAATGCCAAACTGGAAAGCCCCAGGTCCCGATGAAGTCCATGGATACTGGCTCAAAAACTTCAAGTCCCTACACCCACGAATAGCAGAACAACTCCAGCATTGTATCTCAAATCACCATGCACCCAAATGGATGACCACTGGAAGAACATCCTTAGTACAAAAAGACAAGAGTAAGGGAAATATAGCCAGTAACTACAGGCCTATCACCTGCCTACCAATAATGTGGAAGTTACTAACAGGTATCATCAGTGAAAGGCTATACAATTACCTAGAGGAGACAAACACCATCCCCCCACCAACAGAAAGGCTGCAGAGGGAAGTGTAGGGGCACAAAAGACCAGCTCCTGATAGACAAAATGGTAATGAAGAACAGTAGGAAGAGGAAAACCAACCTAGCATGGGCATGGATAGACTATAAGAAAGCCTTCGACATGATACAAACACACATGGTTAATAGAATGCCTGAAAATATATGGGGCAGAGGAAAAGGCACCATCAGCTTCCTCAAAAATACAATGCGGCAAACTGGAATACAATACTTACAAGCTCTGGAATAAGACTAGCAGAGGTTAATATCAGGAGAGGGATCTTCCAGGGCGACTCACTGTCCCCACTACTCTTCGTAGTAGCCATGATTCCCATGACAAAAGTACTACATAAGATGGATGTCGGGTACCAACTCAAGAAAAGAGGCAACAGAATCAACCATCTGATGTTCATGGACGACATCAAGCTGTATGGTAAGAGCATCAAGGAAATAGAATACCCTAATCCAGACTGTAAGGATTGTATCTGGGGACATCAGGATGGAGTTTGGAATAGAAAAATGCGCCTTAGTCAACATACAAAAAGGCAAAGTAACGAGAACTGAAGGGATAAAGCTACCAGATGGGAGCAACATCAAACACATAGATGAGACAGGATACAAACACCTGGGAATAATGGAAGGAGGGGATATAAAACACCAAGAGATGAAGGACATGATCAGGAAAGAATATATGCAGAGACTCAAGGCGATACTCAAGTCAAAACTCAACGCCGGAAATATGATAAAGCCCATAAACAGATGGGCAGTGCCAGTAATCAGATACAGCGCAGGAATAGTGGAATGGACGAAGAAGGCAGAACTCCGCAGCATAGATCAGGAAAACCAGGAAACATATGACAATACACAGCACAAAGCACTACACCCAAGAGCAAATACGGACAGACTATACATAACACGAAAGGAAGGAGGGAGAGGACTACTAAGTATAGAGGACTGCGTCAACACCGAGAACAGAGCACTGGGACAATATCTGAAAACCAGTGAAGACGAGTGGCTAAAGAGTGCATGGGAAGAAGGACTATAAAAGTAGACGAAGACACAGAAATATACAGAGACAGAGGATGACAGACAGAACGGGAGGACTGGCACAAACAAACCAATGCACGGACAATACATGAGACAGACTAAAGAACTAGCCAGCAATGACACATGGCAATGGCTACAGAGGGGAGAGCTAAAGAAGGAAACTGAAGGAATGATAACAGCGGCACAAGATCAGGCCCTAAGAACCAGATATGTTCAAAGAACGATAGACGGAAATAACATCTCTCCCATATGTAGGAAGTGCAATACGAAAAATGAAACCATAAACCACATAGCAAGCGAATGCCCGGCACTTGCACAGAACCAGTACAAAAAGAGGCATGATTCAGTGACAAAAGCCCTCCACTGGAGCCTGTGCAAGAAACATCAGCTACCTTGCAGTAATAAGTGGTACGAGCAACACAACCTGAGGGAGTGATAGAAAACGATCACGGCAAAGATCCTCTGGGACTATGGTATCAGGACGGTTAGGGTGATATGTGCAAACAGACCAGACGTGACGTTGATTGACAAAGTCAAGAAGAAAGTATCACTCATTGATGTCGCAATGGGACACCAGAGTTGAAGAGAAAGAGAGGTAAAAAATGGATAAGTATCAAGATCTGAAAATAGAAATAAGAAGGATATGGGATATGCCAGTGGAAATCGTACCCATAATCATAGGAGCACTAGGCACGATCCCAGATCCCTGAAAAGTAATCTAGAAAAAACTAGAGGCTGAAGTAGCTCCGGGCCTCATGCAGAAGAGTGTGATCTTAGAAACGGCACACATAGTAAGAAAAGTGATGGACTCCTAAGGAGGCAGGATGCAACCCGGAACCCCACACTATAAATACCACCCAGTCGAATTGGAGGACTGTGATAGAGCAAAAAAAAAATAATAATGATAATGTTAAGAAATTCACAGTCTCTTGAAAACAAATTGTTAAAAAATATCCACAATTCTATATCAAAAATATATTTCTATGTAAAAATAGAACAAAGACTTTCGAACATCTGAACGTTACACTAATGTGGAACACCGTCCAAGTGTTCGAAAGTCTTTATTCTATTTTACATAGAAATATATTTTTAATATATAATTGTGGATGTTTTTTAACAGTAATAATAATAATAATAATAATAATAATAATAATAATAATAATAATAATAATAATAATAATAATAATAATAATAATAACAATGTAAAATATATGGGGCAGAGGAAACACCATCAGCTTCCTCAAAAATACAATGCGCAACTGGAATAAAATACTTACAAGCTCTGGAATAAGACTAGCAGAGGTTAATATCAGGAGAGGGATCTTCCAGGGCGACTCACTGTCCCCACTACTCTTCGTAGTAGCCATGATTTCCCATGACAAAAGTACTACAGAAGATGGATGCCGGGTACCAACTCAAGAAAAGAGGAACAGCATCAACCATCTGATGTTCATGGACGACATCAAGCTGTATGGTAAGAGCATCAAGGAAATAGATACCCTAATCCAGACTGTAAGGATTGTATCTGGTAACATCAGGATGGAGTTTGGAATAGAAAAATGCGCCTTAGTCAACATACAAAAAAGGCAAAGTAACGAGAACTGAAGGGATAAAGCTACCAGATGGGAGCAACATCAAACACATAGATGAGACAGGATACAAATACCTGGGAATAATGGAAGGAGGGGATATAAAACACCAAGAGATGAAGGACACGATCAGGAAAGAATATATGCAGAGACTCAAGGCGATACTCAAGTCAAAACTCAACGCCGGAAATATGATAAAAGCCATAAACACATGGGCAGTGCCAGTAATCAGATACAGCGCAGGAATAGTAGAATGGACGAAGGCAGAACTCCGCAGCATAGATCAGAAAACCAGGAAACATATGACATACACAAAGCCACTACACCCAAGAGCAAATACGGACAGACTATACATAACACGAAAGGAAGGAGGGAGAGGACTACTAAGTATAGAGGACTGCGTCACACGAGAACAGAGCACTGGGACAATATCTGAAAACCAGTGAAGACGAGTGGCTAAAGAGTGCATAGGAAGAAGGACTAATAAAAGTAGACGAAGACAGAAATATACAGAGACAGGAGAATGACAGACAGAACAGAGGACTGGCACAACAAACCAATGCACGGACAATACATGAGACAGACTAAAGAACTAGCCAGCGATGACACATGGCAATGGCTACAGAGGGGAGAGCTAAAGAAGGAAACTGAAGGAATGATAACAGCGGCACAAGATCAGGCCCTAAGAACCAGATATGTTCAAAGAACGATAGACGGAAATAACATCTCTACCATATGTAGGAAGTGCAATACGAAAAATGAAACCATAAACCACATAGCAAGCGAATGCCCGGCACTTGCACAGAACCAGTACAAAAAGAGGCATGATTCAGTGGCAAAAGCCCTCCACTGGAGCCTGTGCAAGAAACATCAGCTACCTTGCAGTAATAAGTGGTACGAGCACCAACCTGAGGGAGTGATAGAAAACGATCACGCAAAGATCCTCTGGGACTATGGTATCAGGACGGTTGGGGTGAATTGTGCAAACAGACCAGACGTGACGTTGATTGACAAAGTCAAGAAGAAACGTATCACTCATTGATGTCGCAATGGGACACCAGAGTTGAAGAGAAAGAGAGGGAAAAAATGGATAAGTATCAAGATCTGAAAATAGAAATAAGAAGGATATGGGATATGCCAGTGGAAATCGTACCCATAATCATAGGAGCGCTAGGCACGATCCCAAGATCCCTGAAAAGGAATCTAGAAAAACTAGAGGCTGAAGTAGCTCCGGGCCTCATGCTGAAGAGTGTGATCTTAGAAACGGCACACATAGAAAGAAAAGTGATGGACTCCTAAGGAGGCAGGATGCAACCCGGAAACCCCACACTATAAAATACCACCCAGTCGAATTGGAGGACTGTGATAGAGCAAAAAAAAAATAATAATAATAATAATAATAATAATAATATAATAATAATAATAATAATAATAATAATAATAATAATAATGTTAAGAAATCCACAGTCTCTTGAAAACAAATTGTTAAAAAATATCCACACAATTCTATATCAAAAATATATTTCTATGTAAAAATAGAACAAAGACTTTCGAACATCTGAACGTTACACTAATGTGGAACACCGTCCAAGTGTTCGAAAGTCTTTATTCTATTTTTACATAGAAATATATTTTTAATATATAATTGTGGATGTTTTTTAACAGTAATAATAATAATAATAATAATAATAATAATAATAATAATAATAATAATAATAATACAATGAAAATATATGGGGCAGAGGAAAACACCATCAGCTTCCTCAAAAATACAATGCGCAACTGGAATAAAATACTTACAAGCTCTGGAATAAGACTAGCAGAGGTTAATATCAGGAGAGGGATCTTCTAGGCGACTCACTGTCCCCACTACTCTTCGTTGTAGCCATGATTCCCATGACAAAAGTACTACAGAAGATGGATGCCGGGTACCAACTCAAGAAAAGAGGCAACAGAATCAACCATCTAATGTTCATGGACGACATCAAGCTGTATGGTAAGAGCATCAAGGAAATAGATACCCTAATCCAGACTGTAAGGATTGTATCTGGTGACATCAGGATGGAGTTTGGAATAGAAAAATGCGCCTTAGTCAACATACAAAAAGGCAAAGTAACGAGATCTGAAGGGATAAAGCTACCAGATGGGAGCAACATCAAACACATAGATGAGACAGGATACAAATACCTGGGAATAATGGAAGGAGGGGATATAAAACACCAAGAGATGAAGGACACGATCAGGAAAGAATATATGCAGAGACTCAAGGCGATACTCAAGTCAAAACTCAAAGCACCCGGAAAATATGGATAAAAAAAGCCATAAACAACCATGGGCAAGGTTGCCAGTAATCAGATACAGCAGGAATATGGAATGACGAGGCAAAACTCCGCAGCATAGATCAGAAAACCAGGAAACATATGACAATACACAAAGCACTACAAAACCCAGCAAATACGGACAGAACTATACATAACACGAAAGGAAGGAGGGAGAGGACTACTAAGTATAGAGGACTGCGTCAACACCGAGAACAGAGCACTGGGGCAATATCTGAAAATCAGTGAAGACGAGTGGCTAAAGAGTGCATGGGAAGAAGGACTAATAAAAGTAGACGAAGACACAGAAAAAAAATATACAGAGACAGGAGAATGACAGCAGAACAGAGGGCTGGCACAACAAACCAATGCACGGACAATACATGAGACAGACTAAAGAACTAGCCAGCGCGATGACACATGGCAATGGCTACAGAGGGGAGAGCTAAAGAAGGAAACTGAAGGAATGGATAACAGCGGCACAAGATCAGGCCCTAAGAACCAGATATGTTCAAAGAACGATAGATGGAAATAACATCTCTCCCCATATGTAGGAAGTGCAATACGAAAAAATGAAACCATAAACCACATAGCAAGCGAATAATGCCCGGCACTTGCACAGAACCAGTACAAAAAGAGGCATGATTCAGTGACAAAAGCGCCCTCCACTGGAGCCTGTGCAAGAAACATCAGCTACCTTGCAGTAAATAAGTGGTACGAGCACCAACCTGAGGGAGTGATAGAAAATGATGAGGCAAAGATCCTCTGGGACTATGGTATCAGAACGGATAGGGTGATACGTGCAAACAGACCCAGACGTGACGTTGATTGACTAAGTCAAGAAGAAAGTATCACTCATTGATGTCGCAATACCATGGGACACCAGAGTTGAAGAGAAAGAGAGGGAAAAATGGATAAGTATCAAGATCTGAAAATAGAAATAAGAAGGAATGGGATATGCCGTGGAAATCGTACCATAATCATAGGAGCACTAGGCACGATCCCAAGATAACCCTGAAAAGGAATCTAGAAAAACTAGAGGCTGAAGTAGCTCCAGGACTCATGCAGATGAGTGTGATCCTAGAAACGGCATACACAGTAAGAAAAGTGATGGACTCCTAAGGAGGCCGGATGCAACCCGGAACCTCACACTATAAATACCACCCAGTCGAATTGGAGGACTGTGATAGAGCAAAAAAAAAAAAAAAATAATATAATAATATTAATAATAATAATAATAATAGTGTACTTAGGAAGCAGACCGTCTCTCAAGTATACTTTATCAAAAGTAATGGCTACTTCAGCAGCGTTACGCTTGTGGAGATTCTTCTCTATTTTTCGAATAACGGCTTTTTCCGTGCTACTTAAACAGGGTAGTAGAGCGCCCATGAAGGTCATTTACAAATACAGGGTCAAGATCGAATCGGAGTATATATTTCAATTTTACAGATATAAACTATGATATTATAGCATCAGAGTCATTCACGGTTTTCTCTCTCTCTCTCTCTCTCTCTCTCTCTACTTCTCTCTCTCTATCTCGCTCTCTCTCTCTTCTCTCTTTCTTAAAGCGAGCTTACGTCTGGAGATGCCAGACATCCAATCTAGGCTGATAAGCTGAGTTATGGACTGCTTTTGGTATGAGTGGCGGGGGCGGGGGCGGGGGCTGTGGGTGTTGATAGAATAAGCCAGCCTTGGGCTGGCACTGGCTCTTGCTTCACAGCAGCCCGTAACCGTAAATTTAACACCTGTACATGTGAAAGAAAAACCACAATATTTTGCCAGAATGCATTTCCGTACGAAAACCTATTTTATATACAAATTACCAGAAATTATTTCTGATTAGTTTGGCACTGTGCCATCGAGCTATTCTTAATCCTTCATGTATGTACTCATAAAGCACTAATCATTCTAAGATTAAAAACCAGAGAAAACGGCATTTATTGATTCCCATTGCCGAAACAATAATGACAGGTCATCTGGGAATTATGTGCAATATTGGATAATTATATAATAGTACTGCTTGCTGATAACATTGGCAAAAGGCATCGTAGATTACGAAATCCAGTCCTTTGTTTTTTTTTCTTTACTGCGTTACCTCAGTTAAATTTAGGCACAGGCAGGATCCTGGGCACAGGAGGAACTGGAATTCAAGGCTGAAACTTATGATTCATAAATTTCCTGATGTATTTATCGAATAACTGTTTTGGGTAGCAACTTTCATGAATGTACTCTTTAAGTCTAAGACATTCACCATCATGGTGAAAAGGAATCCAGTTGCAAAAAAGTTCAAAGGCTGTTAATTTTAGGATTTAAAACAAGGAGGTACTGTAAAGATTACAGCCAAGTTTTCTTGGAGGGATACAGAAGATAAAAAACTTTGTTAAAAAACCAGACCTGACCAACATTTTTCATATTCTGTATGGCGCAAAGAAACCTTGGCTAAAATAAGGCAAGTATCTGTTATTTTCGTGTTCAGAAGTAACCTTAATATGAGGGTGGAAATGATCAGCAAACTCCAATAGGAACTAAAGTATCATCCACATAACGTAGTAGTAAACAGGAAGAGGCACTGTTGGACACCGATCAAAGACGCTTTCCTTTAAGTCAGTCTGTAAAGGTTTCCATTTAATAAAAAAAAGTTCGATTCCAGTACAGCCAGTTCTTCTCCTTCTAAATCCTTTCCACGAGAACCTTTATAGATAAAACCAAATCCACCAAACTGCTTGCTATAAAGAATTCGCATCGTTGCCTATGACCTACATTGGTAAAGAGAGAAAGAAAATCGGATGGTTATGTCTTTGGCAAACATGTTCGAGTTAGGCGGGAATGCTTGTTTCCAAGAAAAGAGGTTACGATAATTGAACTGGATATTGGGCTCTTTTGTAACTGGCCGCATTGCAAGAGGTCAGATTAGGACTTAGAACAGCAAACGCTTCCCTTATGAACTTTAGGAAAGACAAATAATACTCCACGAAGCGAACCTGAAGCAAAAAGACCAGAACTCAATTATGTTCGTAATTGCAACTATTTTTCTGAAAACGAGTTTTCACTTTCTAACTCAGCCGTAAACATAAGACTGAATAACTGAAATTAGAAGTAGATCCCTATTTCATTTTAAGATTTGTGTCGTAGAAAACTAAAGCAACTCATATTTTCCAAAGCAAAGTCACTACAACTGCATTTACTACTACGATTCGAGACAACGCCTAAAACCTAGCAATAACTTGAGTTAGGCGTGGACATTGCCTTTGCAGCTACCTAAATTTTGTTTTCCAAATTAATCCTTCCTGCCAACGGAATATCGTGAATTATACATCGCACTTAACTCTAATTAGAATCAGTCTCAACTGATGTAGATATTATTCAATTTCCTTAATCTCTAGGATAAACTATCACCTTCAATGCTCGTGTTTATTAGAATAATATTGACCCGGCTCTGTCTGAAGTAAATAGTATCTTGAACATTAACAGCCAGTCTAAATAAGAAATATAAAATTATTAAGAGAAATCTCTCACTATAGCTGAAGAAACCTTCATTTACGAACTTGGAATGAAAATAATTATGTTAACTTACAATAATCGACAAGTGAATCAGTTTCTTGACTTATTTGCGACCTTTCTTTACAATTGGAAGAAATAAAATGTACAAAAAAAAAAAAAAAATTATAAGTAGCCGCCAGAAATGTGCTAAATATTTAATCATGGGTATATCTGAATAGTTTCGTTACTGACGGAATTAACGTGGACAAAAAAGTTGTTTCAGGCGAGAAAAGGCTACATAACTGTAGATCTGAATCAAAAACAAATGTTCTGATAGTATCATTCTATTTGTCTGTTTGTCTGTCTTTCGGTATACATATAGGCAAATGCACATACATTACATAACCGAGTATTTTAAGTGAAAATTTTTATTAGAGTATGAACTGAACTATTAGTTAGTAAGCTCAAGTATAATATATATCTATATATATATATATTATATATATATATAATATATTATATATATATATATGTGTGTGTGTGTGTGTGTGTGTTGTGTGTGTGTGTGTGTGTACTTGTATGTCTCACCCTTCTATGTTTAATGAAGCTTTGAACAGATGTAATCATCTTTTAAAGAACTGTTGCCATAGACAGGAAAAAACAAATGATGCCGTTCCTTATATATTAGCTGTTGCAACTTTAAATTAATTATCTTAAATCATACTGCAATTTGGACATAATACAAATTAAACAGTGCCACCGAGTTTCAACGGATATACGGTAAATACTGCAATTTTACCCTCAATTACACTAACTCCTGGAGTTAAACCTACACTTTCAATTATCGTTGTAATCAAAACATCAAATACATTATCTGTAGTATGTTGTTAGTGAAGCTCTGTCCCATGAAATGCGTAAATGTTTTGAGAAACAAGTTTAATTCCATCTCCCTTTACAAAATGTGTACTAGTGTAATTAGATTGCGTTGATTACGTACCATGCACAGTTACACTTGCAGGAAAAGGATCGAATAAAAAAGTTATAAAATTAGTTTATGAATGCCAAATGGAAACCATGTATATAGAATAAAATGAAGTGTACGGTAGTCGACATAAGAACTGGCCGATGATATGACAGATTCATCAATGATTCAGTGAGTGCCGACTTGTCAGTAACAAGCTTCTTGTTACCGAAGGGAATAACAACTTTGGAGGGAACAGACATATTAGATACCAAATACGGTATAAGAATACACACACACACTCACACACACACACACACACACACACACGCGCACATATATATATATATATATATATATATATATATATATATATATATATATATATATATATAATAGCTTTACTGGAAATTCTTTCTTTCAAAAATACTTTCTATCCTTGAACGAGCTTTGTTACATTATACTAACTGAACGGTAAGTTAAGAAGGAAAAGTTTCATAAACTTATTTTTGTGGACCAAATGCCCATCAGTATGAACTGAAACTTATAATATATTATATATATATATTTACAATAATTATATATATATATATATATATATATATATATATAGTTCTAGCATGTGTCAACGAATCATGAAAATATCGACTACTGTACAGTATACCAGGAGACTGGCTAGTCGTATATTGCATGATACTGAATTCATTCTAATTGTTCAGTTATCTAAAAGAATAAGTAAAGCATACCTAAGATTTCGTGAATAAAAGAATACGAAGGAAAATCAATCGACAGTAAAAGAGTTGGATAAGTTTCGGAATATTTTTCTTTACAATGCAAAAGTGAAAGTTAAATCTCCGTGAGACGGACGACTACTTTTGTATATTTATTTTACTTAATTGATAATTGAATAACTGATGGCATTTGGTCCACAAAAATAACCTTATGAACTTTTCCCTCTTAACTTACCAGTTTAAGTTAGTATAATGTAACAAAGCTCGTTCAAGGATAGAAAGTATTTTTGAAAGAAAGAATTTCCAGTAAAGCTATTATAGTTTGGAACTATAGGCGTCATTCTTGATTGCAAATTTACTTCAAAGAAACACACATGGTCTCTTCTTCAATGTCACAAGAAATCGGTATACTGAGAAGTTTTTAAGTTTTTTGGGGACCGTGTTTCTGAGAAAATGTTTTTATTCCACCATATTTTGAAATTGCTTCTTTGTTTGGTCTTCGGCAAATTACTTGGCTTCTATTATATTCTTTAACTCTGATTATACCTTCTACCACGTTTTACTAAACAAGTTAAATACAACAGTCGTGTATTTCTTTTCCGTGAGGTTCAATACCATGATGTAAACGCCTTTTCTCCGAACAATCTAAATATGAATCTCACTTCATAGTTTATTTGCTATTTATTTAATTCATTTCTACTTTATATCAATCCTATTTGAGTCTAATCACTCGGGGAACATTCTATGCGCCATTATTTTCAGAACCACCCAAATTGCGATGAAAATCAACGACTTTCATGCGGAAAATAATTTGTTATTCGTGACGCTATAACCTTTCATTAATTTTTTCTTAATTAAGACTAATCTTATCTAAACTTTGCCTATGTAGCAGTTTTTATGAAAAAGGTAATTAATTTTCAGATATTTGCAAAAAATGGACCTGATATCTTCTTTTCCCCAAATTCCCCCATCTATGTACTAAAATGCATTTTATTACATTAGATATGGTATAAAACCAATAGATATTATGTATATCTTTACCTTGTGTTATTTTACATGGTTGTATGGCAATAAGGAAAATAATTGCCTCAAAATCTCCCTGTAAATTTTAGTCTTTTTTAACAAGAGATCAAACTATTTTGCCACAGTAAATAAACATCGTTAACATTTATAAATTTGTAATGGAATGTTTGCAATAATGCCAAAACCTGTGATTGATAATTAATGAAGAAAATTATAGTGGTTAATTAAAAAAAATAAAAAAAATAAATAAATAAATAAAACAAAATTTCCTAACCAATAATGGTCACATAGTTCATTGTAATCCTAACAAACCTGTTAATAATGATTGATGATAACGGCAGTGACCATTAATGAAAGAAAATATCGACAAAAACCATCTGTCACACAATTCATAAACGAAAAAAGCATGGACTACGTTAACAATTCTTCCACTAAACTTGAGGATAATGATTAATGAGACAGGTAATGGCGATCAATGCATAAAAAATAATCTTTAATGGATGAAAGGCATGAAACAATGAATAATAATAATAAATAGTGTTACTCACAAAATTTGAATTCTTGTCTTGTTTGTTGTTTCTGTAAAGTAGAGTAATAACGATCCACAGACCATCCAGGTCCACTTTGCATGACACACCTAGTCGTCGTCACAGAGTTTGGCAGTCTTAAGGCCACTGCCATACGCGTATATTTTTACCTACCGTGTGTCTTGTTCTCGTACGAAGGCAACAGACATCCGTTCAAGCCTCTTACTTTCTAGATGATGTTGCGTCTCTCTCCTTCACAGGGCACATACGGGTATTATGAAAGCAGATTGAAAATCTTCATATAATATTGTACCTTCCCTTTTTAATTAGAAAATATACTCTGTAAAGTACCCTGACACGAGGGTGAGACTTCAAATATTGCCGGTTCAAGTGGTGTTCTTGGACATGATGACTGGACCATTGGCGGAAGAATAGGTTCACGGTCGACCTGTTTTTCCTTGAGACTGGCGCTCGTGTTCCTCAGGTCATTTGTTTTCTTGGCTCAGACAAGTTTTCTATAGCATCTTTGGTCCTCATAGCAGATATTTCATGAACTGAGAGGAAGGTATCATTGCGGATTGTTATTTCCTTGCTCTTGAAGGCTACAGAGTAGTTCAGTGTCCACGTCTTCTTGCTTTCTCAGATTGATTCCTCTTGACGGGTTTTCCCGCAGATGCAAGAGGACCGACCTTTTTGGCTGAAACAAAATTTTTAGGGATACAAGTTTCCTTTAGAAAGCTTTTGTAGGACAGTCCGTTATTTTTCTTCCAAGAAAATTAACAGCCCACGTCTCTGATCTGCTAACCCTTTTGTTCCGTTTCTGCAGATTGGTTATCACAGCTGGTGGTGACACTGGCAATGACGTAGACTTTAAAACTGATGCAGGTAGCACACTTGCTCACATGTATAGGAGCTGCTAGTGGTACACGGGAATAGATCTCACATTCTATATTATTATTATCACAGTTATAAGGGTGCAACGATTCGTCATCTCAGGTGTCACTCCTGCAAAAAATCATAACAGTAATGAAATTGTTTTTCTCTCTCTATTGGCACGCTACTATCCTTCCCTTTACCTTTTCTTTTTTCCATTCTCTGTAATATCACTGCTATCCGCTTTACCCGCACATTTTTTGAGACTATCTTGCTCATGAACAACACTATCACCAAGATCTGTTCCTGGAAAGGTCTCAAAATCATCACTCACGCCAATTTTCGATTACGTAACATCATCCAGAATTGCTGTGCCTTGTTAACAGAAGACGACACACTATATGTGATTTTTTTTTTGCACGTAATCGGGGACGACCCGACCACATCACACACTTCCATTGAAACAACGTTGTTTAAACTCACTCTAGAGGTAGCATTGTCGCTCGATGATTGATAATACCAACGAAAGCGATAAAGTTGTTTACCTTTGGAGCAATCCGATCGCTATTAGTCGACTCCCATAAGCCAAAAACAAAACCTGTGATTGGCAGGCCCACCGCTCAGCACGCACATTTCTCATTAATTCCTTAAAACAGCTCTCGTCCTCTCGACCATCCAACTATCCGTTAGCTGAAGGCTCCTTCACCGTTATCGTAACGTTTCCTAACATTTTACTTTAGATGAAACCAAAGGTAGTCTGAAAATATGAGTAGTTTTCCTTCAACCCCGATGTCATGGCCTTCTCTTGTCTGTTTCCTTAGCACCATTACATAGAAGGGTTATTAACTTATTAGTCTCATGAATGATGCCAATGCACGGAAACCAATCTAACTCCTTGTGAAAAAGTTGATGTCCTAGTGTATCCAAATTAGTATTTAATATATAGACTGTAATGTTACATCACACAAGAAAAATATTACATTTTTCTCGCATTTGAAATAATTAAGAGTTAAATAAAAACATATATAATTGAGAGGTATCTGAATTTCAATCCTAATTATAGTTATGGTTTGAAATCAACATGTCAAGGTTCTTTGGTAGTATTTCAATTCTCAATAATCATATATCCAGCGAAGAGAGAAGGGCACAACAGGTGGTTCTAGACGGAGGGTGGAAGAAGAGGCGTATGGGATGGAGGGAGAGGTCTCGCTGGAAATAGGGTTTGGTGAAGAGAGAGATGTGACAGTTCCTTTGGTGGTAAGTGACAATGCCGGGGATCTTTTTTTAGCTGATAGATTTCCTTTTGGTTGGCAATTTCTTTAGGTTTCACCTATGGTTTCTTTATTGGTACTTGGACTGTTGTCGACATTGCTATAGATGTTGGAGAGGGTACTTGATGGTTGTTATGGTCTTTGGTGTAGGGATAGGCGCTGGTTTGTGCATAAAATGTTTCTTTTATTCTTTGTTATATACTGAGAATTAAAGATGAGGCACCGAAAACTTAGGGCACTTGGCCGTCGTGTTTCTCCTTCATGTGTTCATCTTACTGCAGCGGCAACACTGAAGATTTAGGGGTGTAGGTTTCTGTGAAAGTGTTGCCCCAGAAGTTGGGATTATCTGTTGATTTGTTTCTCAAGACTTATATTTACATCCCTTTTTAAATTATAAGAATTCTTCTTGTTTTGTTTTTTGAAAGGATTGGCCAGTTAATAGAAAATTTTCAAGAAATGCCATATATTCGTCAATTCTAACTACACCATATATAAAAATTTTAAAGGAAATGCACAATCACGCGTATAAGAAAAAATAGTTAAATGTCTTGTATTTTTTTAACATTCAACCTGGATTGAATATGATACTGATTCCATTGGGTTTGATTTTTTTTTTACTTCTCTGCGCAATTATTTTCACATAATTACAGTAATTATGAAAAACAAGTCAGCGTTGAACTTCTTGATTTTTATTAAATGATATTTTTTGGGAGTAATCAAGCGACGAACAACCCCGAACATCCTCATACGGAAGGATAATAAATCATATGTCTACCTAAGTGGTGTTGAAAAAAGCTGACTATTCTGAAAATATGGATAGGAACCTCTAGGATTCTTCTAAGTTTCCCAATAACCCCCACCGAGAACCTTGGGAAGATGTTATTGCTTTTGAGCAGAGCCAGCAGTCAGCAAGACGTAGTAGAATTCCCCAACGTAAAAGAAGACCATCTTATCTGATCATCATCACCATCACTACAGCCATACGAACATCGTACGTTATTTTGGGAGAACGGAAATTTCAATTTTTTTCCTCTTCTTAATAGATTTGATAGTAATCGAAATATACGACAATGACTTATACACAATATCTTCTTCACCACGAGTTAGTTAACAGATAGCAAATACTTCGCGCATTACTGATGATACTCAGCAGTTCTAAAAATCATACTTTGTGGCATTTCAAATATATACCTGGCATGAAGTCATTAGCGAGATTCAAGTACGTTCACCAAAGTTTAAGAATGCAAGTATTAGGCGATCTCTAGACCACATCAAGTCAGTGCTTTCCTCTGGAGACATTGACTGTTTGGACTCAGTGACTTGGAAGGTATCATGATGACAACTGGAACTCGATTCACACTTAATTTGAAGCTTGATTCGGATTCCTCTTTGGTAGGAGGGGCCATACCTAGCCTACTTGGAACCTCAATCTGCTCTAACTTAGGCTAACTTTAAAACTGTACGGGAACTTGGTAATGTCAACTTCATTGCGGTAAGGGCTTCTTTGTAGCGATAAAGTGCCTGTATCTTCCTGTATCTTTAATTTTGAATAACTAAAACCAAAACCAACTAAACTCCGGCAAATTTGGCTTCCACTGTTTTCCTTCTGAATTTCATCATAGCTTTTTTTTTTTTTTTTTTTTTTTAATCTTCTTGGTCGTCTTATTATCCTTTGCCCCATTACAAGATAATTCTTCATCAAAGTGACCTTATCAATTAGACTTAATCATCTAACTCTCAGTTTTCTTTTCTTCTTTTTTTCAGAAAAGGTTCACCCAGCAATTTGTTATTTTTCCTGGTCGTAGATATAAGTGTTTAGCCCAAGTACTTCCTGATACAACCTGTTGCAGAGATGATTAATTATTCCGTTCCTGCCAACTCCCTACTAGTTGCTCTTATTTTGTCTCTGGCTATTTATGCCATTTGAGAGCTCAACATCTCATTGCTTTCTGGGAATTTAATCACACGCAGAATAAAATAGTTCGATTTTCGTCTTTCTCCTGTCAAATATTCAGTAAATTTACGAAGAGATTCCTTCCATTTCGATTACATAAGAAAGGATATATGGATTCTTCCCCGTCTTTATTAGGAAATATGTTTCCATAATTAAAGTTCACCGGATTGTTTCTATAAACCTGCATATGTTGGGGTCGATATTCTCTCTCTCTCTCTCTCTCTCTCTCTCTCTCTCTCTCTCTCTCTCTCGTAGATAGCCTAGATTAATATATATTCTCAAATAATAATGGCTAAACTTTACACCCAAAGGTGGTGTATGGTTAGAATTCCATTTGTCAGCAGAACTTTTTTTCAGTGCTCCTTTTTCTGAGCTTATGCGTTTTGGGTGGAGAGTTTGTCTCTCAATTATTATATCAGAGAGGCTTTCAATTTACTTAAAATATATGTGTCTGTGTCTGTGTGTGTGTGAGAGAGAGAGAGAGAGAGAGAGAGAGAGAGAGAGAGAGAGAGAGAGGTGAGGGGAGGTGGAATTCATACCCGGAAATTCCTTCGAAATTCTCTAAACGCGGAACTTTGCCTCACAAAAACGGCTGTTTGTTAGGGGCAAGAAACCTAAATTTTCCGGATAGATGCATTTTTGTTGCCAACTTCAAAAGTGCTTTTTGTCTTTTACAG
>NC_087210.1:23213435-23223435 GCF_015104395.2 Macrobrachium nipponense
CTTTTTGTCTTTTACAGCTCGTAAAGGTGGCCATTCGAAAGCATATCATTCTCTTTACATAGTAATATAAAGGAAAAAACATTAGGAAAATAAAAAACAGAGTTGTAGACGCCGTGAAAGACGCCTTTAAGTCGTTCTTATGTTAGCACACCGTACGATTCAATTTAACAGACATTCGCGCCCTTATGGCGCAGATAAAAGTTTTCCAACACCCTGAATTATGATGTTCATAACCGGTAAGAATCAACGATGATGCGTGAGTTAATTGCTGCTACAAGTTACACAGTGAAGAGGCTGTGTGTAAGTTACTCACTTGAATTCCTTTACTACGAAATTCGATCATGAACACCTGGAATATCTTTCACCAAAAATGACGTACCATTTTCAATATTCCACATTCCTCAAAAGTATTCCATGACGGTGTGTCGTCATTGGCATACTGGGATTAATGACGTTTATCCAATATGACCCTTTTCGTTCAGATATGTTGCGGATGACATTCCGAAAAGTTACTCTTGTTTGTGTGATGGCGCTTTTGAATATATGACAAAACTCTGGATTTAGTGTTTTGTCATACATATGATTAGATAAACGCAGTAGACTTTCTTTCCTGTTGCTAAAGACCTAAGTAATGACTTCAAAATTGCTGCAGTAATGGAATATGAAGGAGGTATCCTCAAAGCTTGATTGCTTTTTTTTGTGTTTGTGACAATTTTTGCGTATCACTACTGCCATATTTCTGCATTACGTACTTCTTACGATTACTATTTTCGATTTTGCATTTGTTTGGCTTTACATATAATTCATCTGAAGTACCTTACACCATTTAACATGTATATTTTCTATTAGATACCTTCAGATATTTCCTACTGTATTCTCCAAAGAAAGTTTCTTTCATTTCGTTTTGGACTGTCATCACTTTATTACAATTCCTTTATATTTAAAGAAAATATTTTACTATGTATGCCAGTTGCTTAATATCATCATCACGTTACATGCGTCGCTTAATTGTCATTTCATTCAATTACTCACAGTGTATTAAAAAGAATACCAGTTTATATTCAGCATTAGTTGCTTCTGATTTCGTTCATGTTGTTAAACAATAAATTATTATTGTTATATGTTATTTTTATCAGCAGTAATTTACTTACCATGTCACTTCATTTCACTTGATTTTACCTTATTTTTCTCACTGAGAAAATCTCAAAAGTCGTGATGTTTCGCTGAGGATTACAATTCATTAAACATTTTGTATTTCTCATTATGTCGAGTGTTATGTGCATTTGCATTTTAAGAATTAAATGGTATTCCTTTTCATAGAGGAAAAATGATTGCTCTTTAAAATGAAATTTATTATATTACGCCCATCAATTTTAAAGATAATTCAAGGGTGAGTAATATTGTTGATTATAGAAGATCAAGTATTTCCCCCAATCGGTTCCAATATAAAAGTACTCGTATTTTTTATTTTAACTTCATTAGCGTTGTTGCATTTTTTTGTGCAATCGCTCGAATTACCGGTAATATAATTAATAAAACACATGATCACTATCAAGAGGAACTGATGAATGTCGTTTTTAACCATTTCCTTTAAATATTTTCTTTTATTATTGCTCCATTTTCTCTCGATTAAAACTCTCTCTCTCTCTCTCTCTCTCTCTCTCTCTCTCTCTCTCTCTCTCTCTCTCTCTCTCTCTCTCTCTCTCTCATCAATTTTAAAGATAATTCAAAGGTGAGTAATATTTAATTTATTTGTATTTGTAGATTTTTACCTAATTCTTTAGGAATTAAAAAAATCAGAAAAATTATGAGGTGAAGGTTAGGATTTCGGAAAAGTACATTTTTATGAGGAGAGATAATTTGCGTTCCAGTGGGGTGAAATTTTAAACCCTGCAAAGAGTTGGGTTTGAATAATTACAAGGACTCAGTCCTTAGGCATAGAACATATATTATGATATAATCTCCTCAATTCATCTAATTTTATTCAGGTCAAAGGACGTAAAAGAATATATTACGAAGATAATAATGAGAGGGTACCGACTTCATGATATCACTGCAGAATGTTTTGAAAACGAAGTTGCTAGTCTAGGCCTTAGATTTTAGTTCATAGCGTAACAGTACGGCATTACGCTTAGTGATATGAAGTTATGATAAAAAAGAAGAATAATGACAGATTTAGGCATTGTTAATTAATTTTTTACGACGTTTGCCGAAAATATATTTTTTAATTTATACATACCAGCCGGAATAATTCCAGTCGCGCCACCGTACAAGAAAAAAGAAAAAGATTAAAGTTCCTGGAACAACCACACGCTTTACATAAATGATGCGAATAAATTAAATGTCGATTATAGAAGATCAAGTATTTCCCCCAATCGGTTCCAATATAAAAGTACTCGTATTTTTCATTTTAACTTCATTAGCGTTGTTGCATTTTTTGTATAATCGCTCGAATTACCGGTAATATAATTAAGTAAAACACATGATCACTATCAAGAGGAACTGATGAATGTCGTTTTTAACCCTTTCCTTTAAATATTTTCTTTCATTATTGCTCCATTTTCTCTCCATAAAAATTCTCTCCACACATCTGATCAGTTAGTTTCTACATTAGTTGATTTGATAGAAAGGGCCCTTCTCTATCACAAAAATAGTTTAGGAAATGTCATTTATCATTTCAGTCTACGCTAGTGTTTTACTTTTGCCAAAGACAGTTCCTGACTGATGTCCTAACGTTGTCAATGAATCCCGCAATTTATCAAATATTTTGGGAGCGTTTCAATTTTTCTTTCACTGATTATACAAGCTCACAGGTGCGTGCTTCAAGTAGACAAGGGAAAACCTGGATACATAATTATTTTCTACTTTCATAGCAACTCAATTTTGCTCATAATGGATAACGTTGCACTTTAAGAAGAATCCAAAATTGATGAGATACATTTACTGTGTGTTAAATTGTACATGTACCAGATCAAGGATAAATTGTTGGATATAACTAAAAATACTCTGTCCATCCGCCTGTGGTGGTCGCGCATGGTAACACTACGTCTCGGGCTTTAAATAGTTACGCTATGTGTAAGTTTTAGGTAAATAAAAAGGATATCTTGGTGTACATTTGCAACTGAAAAGTGTTTTAGTAATTTACTGTATGCGAATTACAGCGTTAATATTCGAAGTAGGATATTATTTAAAGCCCGGGAAGCAGTGTTACCATGCGCAAACACACAGGCAGATGGACAGATGGAAAAAAACAGTATAGTTCGAATGGAAGCGTTTCATTTGATCAAGATATTTTTCGAAATAATACCACGATTATCATATTGCATGTGCGAAATCACATCAAAACTAATGTACTAATAATGTTAAGAATGAAAATAACATAGGAAATTGAAGATACCAAATCTGGGCATATCATAGAAAATCACAACAATATAGGAGAACTGACACGATATGCACCGACTAAAAGGACGTTATGTACCATTCCAAAGCTGAGAGCAAGATCACTTCATTCTGGATAGTTATATGGACTGGACAGAAGCAAGTCGAAATGGAGAGTTCAAAAATGTACAAAGGTGAAATTTCAAGCATGCAGACACATACATACACACGCACACATGTATACTAAGGGCATATCTCTCAATACATATTTCGCTAATGTAACTCCTTCCGTCATTCACTGCTTGATACGGGTGGAAGTTAGTCCACCGAAATGTAGTCCTTAGCTTTAAACCAGTGTTTTAATTGACCTATTATACTTTACATATATATATATATATATATATATATATATATATATATATATATATATATATATATATATATACGTGTGTGTGTGTGTGTGTAATTCTCTCCAATTCTTATCTTGATAGAACTTTTAAAATTTTGTCGTCATTCTTAAAGAATCCGAGAACTCTAGACATGAGACATGAACTGTGGGGAGCATTCTCCTCTGTTAATGCCTCCTGAATTCAACTAAAGCCACAATCTCTTTCCAGAGTTATATTAAAGCGAATAGAGAGAGAGAAGACTTAGCCAAAATGAATTTAGACCTACTCTCACCGCATTACGACTCAAGAATGTACAAGAATGTAATGAAGGCAGTCTCTCTCTCTCTCTCTCTTCTCTCTCTCTCTCTCTCTCTCCTCTCTCCACTTCCCAGCCGTTCTTCGCTCCTGGCTTTTGTAAAATTCACTTTCAAGGAATTTTTTTGGTCTCGAGAGATATTTTCTGCTTAAAAATCTTAGGAGTATTTCTCCTTCGTTCCCGAAACTCGATAGCAAAATATATTTGTGACTGCCCGAGAGCGTGTGCTTGTTGTGTTGCAATAGGAGCTTGGCACTGCTGTTAATGGTCTTTTACCCAGCTCCAAATAACTTTTATAAACCTTATTTCATTTCCTTTTTTGCATTCCCATTTATTCAGCTGAAGTCAGAGTAACCATCATAACTGCTACTGGCATTATATTGTCCTTAGTAATCGTAACTAAATCGATTCGTTTCTCACTTACAGTAATGAATATCATTATTTCTTCTTCTTCGACACTGACATCAAAGCTCTCTCGTCCTTACCTGATATTCACATTTATTCATGCATTAAATGTAATCAATTTTCCAGTACCTATTATATTGAAAGTTGCTTTTACCGATTACGTTTCTTTTTTATATAGGTAAAAGGAAAAAAACGCAAGTAGCAAATACAAAAAATTCCATTTAAGATAAGAATACCCTTGTCGTTAAAACATATACACCTAAATGTAAATTAGGGGTTTCCGTTGCTTTATAGTTCATGCCCGACAGTTATATAGGGAAAATAGTCACACCACTATATTGATATAACGGAGACAGCACAATGAACAGTTTATGTAGTGCATTACATGGCTGCTACTTAGGATTTAACAAACCCTATGACTGTGTTGGTATGGATTTACCCATGAATCTACAATACTGAAGTAAAAAAAAAAATTAAATAGTTGACATTAATCTGGATGTATGGTGCACGTATACTATTAATTCTTTGTCCCATTTGCGCTGATGACAAAAACTCGCTATCCAACACTCGACAGCTAAAGCACGCAATATGCGAAGGTCGTTTGCATTATCAACAAAAGCAACGTCCTACTTTCCAATGAAAATAAAACTTACTCCCGCACCAATGGTTGTCGGTCCCTTTCTATTTGGCGATATCCCAGAAAACTTAAGACCCCATTAGCTTCACGAGTTAGGTGCTGCTATCTCTTCTGGTTATTGGTTCGGCTGTGATTGTCTTCTATTCATTATCGAGGAGCTCAAGACTTAGTGCCGCGTTCTGAAATAGGGAATGTTCGAAGAATGTGATACGAAATTAGTATGAGTGCTCATGACGCGAACATTTTCTTCTTTATCCTGACTAAGGCCACGAAATAATTACACACGCTTATTAAAGAAGCAACTCAGTGCGACGAATTCCTTGTAAAAAATAGCTTTTCACGACAATGACCGCCCTGTAATGAGCATTTGCTAAACATTGTTCCTGACGGAAACCTTTGCAACTACTGGGATAAGGACATCATTCTAATTGTCCTTTATCTTATCAGCCTGCTTATGATTTCTCGTCTTTAAGAATTATAACAGAATTAAGAACAAAAATCGTTATCGAAGTATGGCAATTTGCCACAATTTGGGATTATATTCGAAGTCACCTAAAATTTAATCTGTCATTAAAGCGATAAACGTCCATATATATATATATATATATATATATATATATTATATATATATATATATATATATATATATATATATGTGTGTGTGTGTGTGTGTGTGTGTGTATGTGCGTATATAATACATACATGCATATAACCCAACCACACACGTTGTTATATATACATTATGTATACACACACACATACACGCACGCACACACACACACACATATATATATATATATATATATATATATATATATATATATATATACCTCTATATATTAATATATATATATATATATATATATATATATATATATATATATTAATTTACAGAATCGTTTCTCATATCACTTTAATGAATGAAAAAGACATTTCAGGAGATATCCAAATCACGACAAATTACCATACTTCAACAAAGGTGAATTTTATCTTTAACCCTATTTCTAATATAACTATTGGCGTGAGATCATTAGCAGATAATGAAGACGAATGAGAGCTAGAATTATATGCTTATTATTCCATCAATTACTGTAGTTTTCCTTTGGAAACACTTTGTAACTGCTTAATACATGGCGGTCGTTGACATGAAAAGATTTTCTCAATATATGAGACTCATTAAGTCGTTGCTGTTCAGACCCAGATAATCATCCCTTGATATTTGTCGTCATTTCATAGTTCACAGATCTCATAAATGTCAAATACCTCTCAATCAACAACTTTCCGAGTAAGGCTGATTCCTCATTTTTAACGTTTCAAACTTAATGCATTCCTGCTTGTCTCCCGTGACTCATTATAATTTTTCTGAAATTAAGTTTTGAAATTAGAGTGTTAACTATTCTACATACACCATGATCCAGAATTACCTTACGTATCATCAAGATAGGCATGAAGATAGTACGTGGTTCAAGACAAAATTTATTATCACTGAATCAACTTAACTCTATGTGTTTTGAAATCTATTTCAAAACCTGACAGTTCACTTTTTACGCTCCAAGAAAGTGAGAGCATCTTTAAGACCTATTGAAGATTGGCTAAAAAGAATGTTCGGTGACAACTTTAAACATACTGAAGCAAAAAGAACGTTAATCTTTATTCTGTTGGCAATATGTTAGCTTTCATGTATGACTACAACCGTCCAACTACAAAAATTAGAAAATACAATTCTAGTGAACCATTAGTAACTACTGAATAAAAATTAAGAGAACCTTTACATGAAACAGCACTGAGTTTCTCTAAACATTCGACAAACATCTCGGTAGAGTTGATCTAATAGACAGGTTTGCGAGTCGTTATGGGCTATTTAAGCAAACGGGTATTCCAGTCTTCTTCCTAAAGTAAGCATACTATACATTCCGGCTTGGCCTCTTTGGAATGATTAAGGTGAATGACTAGACAAGTTGGACTTTACCAGTATTGTGTCATCAGGTATACCTTTTCCTATCTCGCCCATCTAATCAGCATAACTAGACCTTTTAGAACCAAAACCTTGGGAATCAACATCAAAACACGCGTCAGTTCTTTCTTGAAAAACAAGGGGTTTGATGGCAACGCAAGAAAAATGCGAGAACGATATCTTGTGAATGTAAATTGATCCTTTACATACATTGCATGACAAATTTCTATGAAAATTAGGATGCAGCTTTTGTTAGCAACATATTCCAAGAGTTTGGACAATTTTGATTGTATCATGTGAGCAATGTGAATATTGAATATTTAGTACTTTGAACTGGAAATAGATAGATTGAAATACTTTCGCACTTTTAAAGGAATTACAATAAATCTACTGCCCGGTTGCTAGCAAACCGTGAGAACATGTCATTTTTCAAAGCGTACTATTTATGGTACAATTGCATTTTGTGGCTTTAGATTGGGTCTTTAGATTGTCTTTCAAAACCTATATTGATCATGATAGATCTGGTAAATTATGAGAGTGTTTAACTGAAGTTACGAAGGTTTCTCTTTATCCTATCAATATCGCTTGATATAAAAATAATTTTAAAATCATATTTTTCCACATTCAAATTTTTCAAAATAAAATCTTAAAAGCATTATAAACAAGCAACTGTTTTTTTTTTTCCCAAATGCTTGTACAAACTTTATATAACTGAAATATGTCTAATTTTTCTTTACGTTTAAACTACAGCGTCACACTAAGTATCTGTGCCATTACGCGAAGAAAACAGACCTATCAAAATAAAAATAAAAAGTATAAGAAAGGACTCCACAACGTCGTTGGCTTAAGAGCATTTTAAATTTTATAATGGGCTATTATTATTCTAACTGCTTAGTTTAGTTGCTCACTGGTGGTTCGCTTCTCTAAGAACTGAAATGAATTTCTCCAACATCAAACAAACAAATCCATATTTATATCAAAGTGTATGACTTCCTTCGGGAATGGATCTCTTCCGTTGTATCTATTTGCACATTGATTCGCTGACTGTTGCCACCCATAGTCTCCCTGCTTTTTTGTTCCACAACTCAGAGATTTGGGGTCGGTATTCCATAGAACTTACGACTGTAAGTATACTTTCTTTAGTATAAGATAAAATGGTAGAAATCTCGGAATTCTCAAGTACTAATGGAGATGACTTTTCATAAAACATTTATATTTTTCCCCCAACGAATAACTTATAGATTGCTCTAAAAGTTTATCATTTTTATAGAAAATCATTTCATATTAATCTTGACTATGGAAAAGTAGTTTCAGTGAAATTGACGCCCATATCATTTTCGCATCTTAATAAAACTTTTTCCAATTAGAATTAACCATGATTAAATTGCTTTAATTATGCATTAGCCAATTTTTAGGAGAGACTTAGTTTCCCATAAACATCGAAATAAGAGTAGATACTGTTTTACTAATATATTTTACATTTTTATTAGCCATATTCCACAACAAAGGTATGGCAGGATGAAATTTGTATGGAAGAATGGGAATGTTGCGTTTATACGTCAGAATTATTCATTTAATTCTATTTAGCAATAATAGGGTAATATATAAGTAGCTATTAAAGATTAGTATGCATCAGAGGTTACTACGTATCAAAAAGCTATTTTTAAGCACCTTATTTCATATTCTCTTATGCCAGACATTTGAAGAGTCCGTAGACATCACTGTGACTAAGCTCTGCATATTTTATGTGTCTCATAACTTGAAAACAGTTATATTGGTGAGTTCTCTCTCTCTCTCTCTCTCTCTCTCTCTCTCTCTCTCTCTCTCTCTCTCTCTCTCTCTCTCGTTTCCAAAATTTCTGCAAGGTTTAAGGGGAGATGAAATTTGCTGCTGAGTAAACGACCTTCGTTCGACTATTTCGAAATCATTAACGCTTTTATAAACGCTGGAAAGATTTCCGTTGATTTAGCTTGCGATCCTAAGCGGGTTCGAGGCGAGATCAAAGGTTCGTTTTTCACTTTTAGCTTCACACCGATGCGGTAGTTTAAAATGGTTTAAAAATGTTTGTTACAGAGCAACATCCTCTGCAATGATTTTATAATCCTAAAGGGAAATTGTACAGTTTGTTAGGGAATTTTTAATTTGAAGATGGTGGTGGTCTATGTTTTCGAATTCATTGCCAAACTGTAAACATGTGAGTTTCTATAGAGAGAGAGAGAGAGAGAGAGAGAGCATGGAAAAACATAAGAGTTCCCATGACATGCAAAACAAGATTCTAATATAGTCAACTCTGCCGAGTGCCAGACTAATAACTCGATTGTATAACAATGTATATTCGTTTTCAGCATAGTTTTGAAGACATTATATGTATGTCTGTGTTCACCAAACATTTCTCATTTTAATTAAAATGACAGGACCCTTGCCAAACCATCGTGCAAACGTTCATTTCTGCATCTATTCCTCCTGGTATATACGAAGTCCAGCAATCTTTTTTAACAGTCTGACAGTCTTCACATTTATTAACAATTTAATGTTTGATTTTCCCCCATACTCCCCGTCATCATTTGGTTTGTTAAGACTACGATCAACTTGTTAGAAAATATTCCACATGACCAGATCCTTCTCTCAACCTTTGTGAGTGTTTCCTGAACTTTCTATCATGTATTTCAATTTCATCTGCCATGGTGTTTATTCTGTAACGCAGTTTTCTTTATAATAATTTTTCTTGTCTAATGCTTAAAACTTAGAGTTTCATATTTTTTGTGATGTTACCATGTCAGTGACATCTTCTAATCTGAACATGAGTACGTCTGTTTCCTTCCTCAAAAGCTTCGTTTCTCATCCTTTCGTTTTGATGGTAACCTTCTGAACTCATTTGCTCTTTTCCTTTCTTGCGTCCTTTCTCACGATGACATTATCTA
>NC_087210.1:23228435-23230376 GCF_015104395.2 Macrobrachium nipponense
TCAAACCTCGAACTGTCAGACAAGATAGTTTCCATTTTGTGTACATAATCGTTCTTGTTTAGAATAACCACTCCATTACCTTTGTCTGCTTTACATATGATTATGTCATCTCGTTTCCTTAAGTTCAATAGCACTCTTAAATCAGCAGGTCTAAAAAAAGGTGTGCACTTAGTTTTTAGATGAACATATGTTTTATGGACCAAATTAGAAATTTTTTGTTGGAGGTTAGCTATGTTTTGATTGCATTCTAGTTTAGTTAACCTTTGAAACACAATTTCAAAAGGTAAAAAGAACCTGGCATAGTTGGGTCTAAAGGATGGAAGGCAAAAGTCTAAAACGATGGTAAAAATTCTTCTCATTTTGATAAAACGTAGGCAGAGAAGTTAAAAATACATTTTTTGCCAGACTGGAAGCCGGGAATAACGGCACCGAGATTCAAAAGTTTTCTTTGGTGTCTCATAAAAACATCAAAGATATAGTTGTTGATAAATTTGCAAAACATTCTTTGGTACAGTAAGCGATCTAACATGGATAAATCATTGTACAATAAATTCCTCAATTGTTGAGTAGTGACAGTTAATTGTTCAATAGTGCAAAGTTTACAATCAATTTCATTGTTGAGTAGAGTCTTGAGCGCATCTTTGTAGAACTGGGTGTTGTAGAGGTTGGATTTGTACAATCTAAAGCGGATGAACTTCGGAGTAGTGTCATTGATTTGGCAGTATTGAAGAAAATCGAGGTCAGCTTTGGCCTTCTCCAGCCTTAAAGTCGTCTTTTCAAGTTTTCTTGAGGTAGATATGGTAATGGGCGGATAACGGTGCTTCACCAGTTGAGAAAAGTGGTGAATTCCTCGTAGTCGAAGACGAAAGGCGAACAGGAGGACGAAGAAGAGTTTCCGTATCATCGTTAGAGACATACAGCAGGTCAGCAAATACACATAAAACCTTCAGGGGATGTCCATGATACGAGATGTAATAATGACAATTTATTCAAAGAAACGTTTCGCGCATTAAATTCTTTGTGCATCATCAGTCTGAAAGAACATAAAGACACATTTATAAGTAAAATAGAGATATATCATACAATTTAAGACCAACACCAGACAGACGCAGTAGAATCCCAGTTCCAATTTCACAAACCGTGGTGATTCAAGGAAATACTATCCCTAATAATACAAATAACAATAATCATAATAGTGCCAATAATACTAATAATGTTCTAAAGGGTCCACAATAATACAATGTTGCGAGTCCATGTATAATTTTTAAAACTTTACAAAAAGCTTTCGAACCCTTCCCTGGGTTCATCTTCAGTCCAAATGAACAGTTAGTTACAAGTACTGAGCAATTTCGCGAGCAAGGAAGTCGTTCTATGGACTTAGAGATAATAACAAGGAACAACCCTTTAATTCAGAAGTGAAGAATATAAGTGGGCATATAAACAAAAGCCAGAAGGAAACTAAAATTTTGTTCAAATATGAGAATACAATAAGACGCACCATCATAAGAAACAATAACAATGATACAAATCCCATAGTCCCAGGGGTTTATGAACTACCATGTATGGATTGTAATAGTAAATATTTTGGCGAAAGTGGACAGGGACTAGATATACATGTGGGCGAACATAAGCTAACTTATGAACTACAATAACAAAACAGCGCAATAGTAGCACATGCATTCAGTAATGATCATATACCCAACTGGAAAGAGGCTAAAATTATCTTTTAAACAAACATTGTAAATGTTGGATGACTAGTCGAGGGATCTGCTATAAGTTCAGGAGAATCATTCAAAGGAAACAAGTCTTTTGTCAACGAATACCCATTTATGAATTTTTATAATACTAGTATGTTTTTAAAAGATTTTAACTGTAGGACAGGCTCTGTTTTTCCCTCTCCTGATGCTGCCTCCACCTTGCCACTCCCTGTCCAGGTAACCG
>NC_087210.1:23230876-23238376 GCF_015104395.2 Macrobrachium nipponense
TGATTATCATGAACATTATTATTATTATTGTTGTTGTTCTTATTATTATTAATTACCGTTATCATATATGATGGAGACGATTTATATTTTTACAATTTTGACCTCTCAATAATCATATCTGGATATTTAAGAAAAAAATATGCTAAGGTGCAAAATTGACCAGAACACAAAAATTTAATCTAATTTATTTCATAATATTGCATATTGCATACTACTGTACATTACATGCTTTGAAAAACAGATTTTTCGAAATGCTTGCTGGATATCCGTTGCGACATGGGGTTAAAATTATTCTTCCTCCCGCACAGCTGAATCCATTAGTCTTGAGTTTCGTTATCTTTCGGAAACCGATAATAATTCTAAATTGATTTTCCTATCGAATAAGTTGTACAATCACGCACTACACAACTAGGCATCGTGACAAGCTGGTACTAGTTAAAATTCTGTTGGCCTTAGGACCAATATGACCTTGGGACAGAGCAAGGCCGTGAGACAGAGTGAGTGGGAGAGAGATGGATGTCTTACCGTCTGGGCCGCTCATTACAGACTGACCATAGGTTCAGCGTAGGACCTCTTTTGAACCTATTGACGTCATGGATGTGCATACGACAAAAATTTCAAGCGGCCGTGGGTAGGCCGCTCGCTCAGTGTCTCATTATTTTCGTCTGTGGCTAGATACCAATGTCCCGCTTTACTCAAGATAGGAAATTTTTGGTCGTACCATAGGATTTGGTATTAATTGTACAACTAAGTCATCTTTTCCTGCAATCAATAAGATAAAACACAAAGGAATTACAATGAGTAAAAGTGAAGAGAGAATTATTTGATTCTTTATACCTGTTTTTACTTATCATCGGATTTTGCATCATTAACGCGGTCAAGATGAAATAAAACTTGTATTTTCATACAATAAAATCACCCTGAATATGCTGGTGCTTTCAGATTTTGAATGCATGTAGCATGTGAAGAGAAAATGAAGAATATGTCTTATAATGTGGCATCCGTTAATGATTCAAGTTTGACGGTATTGCCGAGAGAATGAGATCTGCAAGAAGTCTTTGCGTTGGTCGTCTCAGCGAGAGATTTGAGTTGCCAATTAGTGATATAAGAGGTTGCAGTTTCGACAATATTTAC
Source organism: Macrobrachium nipponense (assembly GCF_015104395.2). Lineage (NCBI taxonomy): Eukaryota > Metazoa > Arthropoda > Malacostraca > Decapoda > Palaemonidae > Macrobrachium > Macrobrachium nipponense. The sequence continues at coordinate 23,232,011 of NC_087210.1, forward strand.
CATGTTATATCATTATATTTTCTGTAATTAAATACACAAAATTCCCATTATGACTGTCGAACATTTTCAATCCAATATCCTACAGTATGTTTGGATGTATCTGATAAGGAAAATAATAATAATCAGATGGATGTATCTGGTAACATTAACAGAGATACAGGCGGGAAGCGGGGAATTCAGTCCAGCAAAGAAGTTGAACTCTGTGAACAGACTTTGCACTCTTCAACTCAGCCTAAGCTTTAATCAGGTTGTTTCAGAATATCTTTAATTTTATTATATGAATGTATTTTCAAACGAAAGAGATATCAGAGACTTATTTGAGTGATATGAAATAATAATCTCAGTGAAGTAATAAACAACAAAGAATTAAGGAAGATTGACTTCCTTTCAGGCTGAGTCAAGTAAGGATGCAACATAATAAGACATATTCTTCATTTTCTCTTCACATATTACACGCATCTAAAATCTAAAGGCACTAGCGAATTCAGGGTGATTTTATTGTGTGAAAACACAAGTTTATTTTATCTTGATGACATGAATTAGTAAAAATCCGATGATAAATAAAAACAGGTATAAAGAATCAAATAATTCTCTCGTCACTTTTACTCATTGTAATTCCTTTTTGTTTTATCGTATTGATTTCAGGAAAAGATGACTTAGTTGTACAATTAATACCGAATCCTTTAGTATGACCAAAAATTTCCTATCTTGAGTAAAGCGTGAGATGATTGAAGAAATATGAACATATTGCTAGTTTTCTAAGCCGCAGACGAAAGTAATGAGACTGGGCGAGCGGCCTACCTCCCGGTACCAGACAATCAGAGGCCGCCAAAGAGACAACTCGTAGGCACAAGAATCTATCGACTATAGTAATATTCATTAAACTGATTTATCCGTATATATAGAACTTATGCAAAATTCAGATAAAACTGAGAAATTATTGCTAAACTTTGAAAAGATATTCAACAGGTTTCAGTAATCTATTTAATTCTGATATTGATATGGAATCGTTGAAACAAATAGGATTTAAAAACGGAGTAAAAGTGTCACAAAAGCAAAAGCGGTTTTGTTCCCGGAGATATGAATCCCAGGCCGTGTTCCCTGTGCCAGGGAAGGATAGACTTCATGCCGCAGGCGAGGGACTTTGATCGTTCACTTCTTCAATCTTGTGTCACGAAGGTGGTTGAAAGGGACATGCGGAAAAGAACCTTGGTCGTATGATGGCAACATCCTTCAATTTAGTAAAATAAAGAAAATAACTACTACATACTCCATTTCATTTAACCTGTCCACTAACTCGCCAACGTAGGTTTTAGATAGACATGGCTATAGGAGTCATCAACGCGTCTTTTCCAAACAATAACACTGCTCTTCTACCTTAGCAGAAGAACGTTGATCATTCAAGTTAATTTGCGCCGTATTAACAAGTAATGTTTCAGTTATGTGTTGTTCTAGGATGCACGAATAGGTAGGTAAACGGAAGGCTAGTATTCCCAGCGAAAGTGACGAGGAAAGAAATACGTGGCTGGCAGCCTGTTCAACTCATGCAAGGTTTAAAAAGAATTAATATGAAAGAGAGCTGTAATGCAGCGCACTTAGTAACCTGCCTTGCTGAGAGCGGCGTTCCAATAATATTTTCGCGCCACTACCATTACATAGACAGAAGCCTTACCCACATGTATCTAATTCGTCCTATCTTTCAATCTGAAGTTGATCTTTATAACTGATCACATCGAATTTTGATTCCACTTAGGATATCTCGACTGCCTGCAATGGTAATGATATTGAATTACCTTACTTATTTCAAATATAAGTTGAGGTTAAATGTAGCGATTGAAACAGGTTAGTGGAATGACCATCAATTCCACACATACACTTTGTTCATTTGTATTTTATTTTCAGATTATCAATTAAAAGCAAAAGTGGTAGAAGTAGCACGTAATATATATCAAATTAATCGTTTAAAATCATATATTATGTAAAGGTCTATTTTCTTACTGTACTTGTTTTGTTACTAACAAATGTACACAAATAGTTAAAAGCTGTATTATTTATATATTTCTTCAGCAAATATGAATTTGATTGGTTTTGAAATTCTTAGAATTGTTATGTACCGATGTTAAAAGAATTTTACAGGGAATTTTTTTCACATGCAAAATAGGTAATTTTAATTTACTTTAATTTTTACTCTCATCGGGTTTGTTAAACTTGTGGAATCCATATCACTAAATTTTCAACTGTATCACTCAAAGCGCCTTGTGGAAATAGCAATGCCATATGACGAGTGGATTGATTCTATCTGTATGTCTGCCTGTCTCTTCCTCGTCAGCCACTATACAGGTGAACATTTATGGCCGTCAGTGTGCAATTGAGGTTACATATCAGAACAGGCATTAACATTATAACTTCATTCTTTGCGTGCTAGACAGCATTATTCTCTAGTCTTGAGCTACGACAACGGAGAATATTTGTAGCTTTAGTTGAAGAAATAAACTCCATTTACCCTTTCCCCTCTCCTTCTCTCCCTTAATCTACCTCAAGCACAGCATCCAATCTGCGACGCATATTAGCAGAAATTGTCTAAATGAGAGCCGTTAGACTCTGAATTACGAAATGATCTCTATGCGGAACGGTCGGCATACATTTGAGATTGGTAATGACGCTGATCCTTTACTCTGATGGATCCTATGAGAGGTGCTATAAGCAGCTTCGTCAGTATATTAAAAGGTCATTTCCCTATTGATGTGTGCTTCACTCCTACACCGAATATGACCAGAGAGAGAGAGAGAGAGAGAGAGAGAGAGAGAGAGCAGCAGCAAGGGACGGCCATTGTATCCTCTGAGCCAAGCATTCATGATTTATTACCAACTTTCTAGGGAAACGAATTGCTCTCCAGTTTGAAGAGATGTATTTCATTCGTTTCGAAATGCTTAGGCATTTGCAGACATTGGACAATAAAACGAAACGATGAATATTTTCATGAAGCATCATCCTGTTTCTTCATTCACGTACAATGAAAAAAGGAATTCATATGAATTCCTTTTTTCATGCTTACATTTCAACAAAACTATTGATTTGAGGATATTACTTTAATTATGGTTCACTGACAAACAGGACAAATAATTATGAGATGCTGCAATCTAATAGAAATTCAAAATTTTTATATTTTGGACTTAGCTGTCATTTCTAAGCAGTGTTTATCATATTGGAATTGAAGGGAATATACAATTCAAGCAAATGCTAAGCGCTGGGAACTGTGAGGTCATTCAGCTCTGAAATGGAAATTGACAGTAGTAGGTACGTTCTATGGGTGTCACAGGATGAAATCTCGCAACCGTTGCGCTATGAAGCATTCCTAGTAGAAAGTGGAAAGTAAGAAGGAAGAAAAACATATGAACGGAGGTACGGTAAAAGGAGTGGAAAGGGTTGCAACTTGGGGCGAGGGGACTCTGCAGCGAACATTAAGTATAATGCCTACAGCGCACCGCATGAGGTGAACTGACGGCACTACTCCCCTACGAGGTTTATGATATTGCCTGAGACTTTCAGAGACCCCATTTAGGACGATGATCAGCATCCTGTACTGTTACTCGCTTTGAGGTTGAAGCTTTCTCTTATCAGAGTATGCAATGTGAGTATATACTTAAAATCACCAATGCAGCGCTGTGTTAGATATAATGTCTGAGAGTGTTGTAGTAAATGAGAGAGAGAGAGAGAGAGAGAGAGAGAGAGAGAGAGAGAGAGAGAGAGAGAGAGAGATCCTATTCTTGTCAAACCATAAACTGGGCAAACTAACCTGATCATTCTCCCCAGAATTGCAGATTTTGCTTTTCTTAAAAACATTATTAACCAGGTAATTAATAATAATGAACCGAAACACGAAATGGATTAGAAAACTTACGTGCTGGAACATTGCAATATTAGGCAGGCCGCGGGTGATTAGATATTATCATGGAGAGAGAGAGAGAGACCTACAATCTGACAGGATCGCTGAAAATTTCAAATTATCTACAGATTGGTAATCAGTTAGCTTCATATAATTATTCATTACATATATACATTATAAATATTCGTTTCAATTTATTTGGAATGTTATCATCATTTGATCTGGCAATGAATTCTCTTGCAATTCACACAAATGCAATTTCAATGTCAAATAAACTTAATTTGCCCTGCAAACTTCAAATAAATAGTCCCTTTCTGCGAACCGTCACTTCTTCTTCAGTCGTTACTTTTCAATCAGCTTGTTTGATATGTTACGCTATTAATTTTTAAACGCTGCTTCGAAAAAAAATATCACATTGATACAAATATTAAGCAAATGAAGGGAGACGCATCATCCTCACACCATTTTTGGATAACATGTCGTTATAGAAAACTTTTAATGACGTAATACATAAACTCAGCGATTCATATGCGTTACGGAATGTAGACAACAACTATCAACATTAGATATAAAAAAAATAGCAAATGTTACATTTGCCCCCGACAAAATAATTAATACAAAAAAATATATTTATTTTTAAATGTATTAGGTTGGGATAGGAAGAGAGTGAAGTGAAGTTTCTTAAAAATTAGGATAAATTATGCGTTTCTTTTTAGTATTGGATGCTTTTGATGCTGCTGTTTGAGAGCGCAAATGCATCCATGGATAAAACTCAGTTTACCTACAATACTTGACTGTACACACACATATATAATCACATCCTCGCATGTTACAACGCTGATATTAAATATATCATTTCATACATCAATATATATATATATATATATATATATATATATATATATATATATATATATATATATATATAAACACATTGAATATATTATATCTAACATCAGTATTCCAACATGTGAGGATATAGTACATATGGATACTGTAATGAATTTATATATGGGGATAATTTTAAAAAGTGTTTCCTTTTTTACAGTCAGCCTCCCACAAATATTACCTTTAAAGAAAGTGGTAATGCAACTTTGGACTACGGAAAATTACTAACGTATGCCTGCATGTCATACAAGTTGCACAGCATTACCAACTTAAATATAGCATACTTGATTCATTACATACTCGTACGACCGTTCTGCTAATTAAAGCTGAGTAGTCAATGCTTGAATAATTGGCGTGAATGTACGCTTACCTTTTAATTATATCAAAAGGACGTCGCGTATGTCCTTTCAAAAAAAGTTTATCTTTTAATAAATTAAATACACACACATAAAATATATATATATATATATAGTATATATATATATATATATATATATATATATATATATATATATATATATATCTGTGTGTGAATAATAACAAAGCAAAGATGTAGAAGGGTAGGATAATTCCATTAACATTATTCTGTGGAAAAAAACAACAACAATTACACATAATGATAGCAATATTTTTTTTCAGTGAGAATCATTAGCGAAAGTCAGAGAAAAAATGAGCGTGAGAATTACATTATCGAACTGCATGTTACTTGAAGATCGCATCATAAATAAAGGACGATTCCGTGCCTAGCAAGCATTAATCAAGCAATTAATAGATCAGGAGTAATCAAAGACCGGGGGACGCCGAGCAAATATAGATAATTACACGTGCATCTAATTAAGGAAGAAGAGTCTCAGAAGCGGGACAGTAAATGTTGACAGAATTGAACAAATTGTCTAAGTTATCAAAACACTGCAAGTCAACCCCAAATAAATCATGAGTTTTTTTTTCTTATTTGCAAGAACTTCTTAAATGGAAGCTATTTCAGAGTAATTATCAAACTCGCTGCAAGAGGAGAGGTTTTAGTAACATACGTAAATAAAATTGTGCGCGTTTTTTTATTTGCAAAAACTTGTTCCTAATTGAAAGCTATTTCATAGAAATATATGAAATCCATAAATACTGTATTTAAATATATCTGCAGCAAAATCGATTGTCAGTATTATAAATCCTTCATTTACTGGACACACTCACACTAATATACATACTACATATATATATATATATATATATATATATATATATATATATATATATATATATATATATATATACATATATATGAGACCCATGCACTATTAGTTTGTTTTTGCGGTCACCCGAGTACATACATAGAAAACCTCCACGACTTCCTATTATTCGTGATTCATCATGAAGTTATCTTCCAGACGAAGCCTGGAAGGATTTACACCTTGTTTTATTTTTCCCTTTGGTAAATCAGTGAATGAACAGCACGTATATAAATATATATATATATATATTGTATATATATATATATATATATAGATATATATATATATATATATATATATATATATATACATATATTATTAATACATATATAGATATATAATAAATATTATTATATAAATATC
>NC_087210.1:23243376-23245876 GCF_015104395.2 Macrobrachium nipponense
AAACTTTTGCAATGTGGTTGTCTTGACCCTTAAATACACTTTGGAAACTTCTTAGGAAAAATTTCTTCGAAAATGCGTTCATTCCCATCTAAAATATATATATATATATATATATATATATATATATATATATATATATATATATATATACACACACACACATATATATATATATATATATATATATATATATATATATATATATATATATAATATATATATATGATTGTGTGTGTGTGTGTGTAATGGTAAGTATATCAATTCCATGATAAAAAGAAATGCAATACACTCCTTAGAGTAAAAGCATAACTCCGAATCAGGTCACTGGTCGACGAGGAAAGAATTGCCCAAAAATATCAGTCACAGGATGCGAGCGAAGGCTAGATATGCAAAACAACAAAATACGAACGAAAACCTCCTCTTGCTCTGAGAACCTACTTTTGCTCCCACGAGAACTCTGATGAACAAGCTTAACCTAAAAAAGAGGTGTTCATTCGTGCACACGCATCTTTTGTTAGGTTTGTAACCTATTGCACTGTACATAGCTCTGTAAGACGTCACTTCTTCTTCGTCCTCCAACTATCTCAGATATATTAACGCTCTCTTCTGAAAAGTCTATCTCAAGATGTAACTGCTCAGAAAATATATATATTTTGGCTACTTCCGTGTTTCCCCGACATCCTTCGAATATACCAAGATGAATAAAGAAAATTAAAGATTATATCCTTCCTGCCTGCAGAGAGAGAGAGAGAGAGATAGAGAGAAGGGGATGAAGAGGGAGAGACGGAGATTGTCAACATCTCCCAACACACTGCTGTTTGCATTCGCAAACCATTTAAGTACAACTGAGGACTGTGTAGGGACACTTTAAGTCACAAGTGAATCCAGTCCTTTTTATACACACAAACACACATACACACACACACACAGATATATAGATATATATATATATATATATATATTATATATATATATATATATATATATATATACTATATCTATATCTATATTATATATATATATATATATATATACATATATATATATCTATATATATATATATTCATATATTATATCTATATATATAGATATATATATATATATATATATATATATATATGTATATATATATATATATATATATATATATATATATATATATATATATATATATATATCTATATATATAATTTCCGATAAACTGCCAAAACTTGTGACCCAAACTTCTGCTGATCAGCTCTTTTCACTATAACTTAACAGACTCGACTGCCTATTTGAAACTGTTTTTCATTTTCTCATGCCTGACTCCCATATTTACAGTTTAATATTTTCATATGTGCGTTAGTCTTCACTGCTACAGCTTTAAATAGTGTTTTTCGTCCTACTACTCTCAAATGGCTTTGTGTATATTGTAATTCTTCAGTATTTGTGAGAATATTCTAATCTAATGGTTTCATGTATGTTGTAATTCCTCAGTATTTGTGAGATCAAATGAACAATTAGAATTCATATCATATACCATTGGTTAGTATATTCTTCTCTTGGTTGCCAAAAGAAGACATTAAATTCAATGCAAGCATTTTAAGGGTAGCATTAAACATATTCATCCATCATGTATATATAGCATTCGAAGTGGCCATACATTCATGCTCACATTGCAAGTAAACGTAACACTTTTCTTGGCTTTGTACCTTTGGAGGTTTTTATTTCAGCAATATACTGTAAGCATTTCCTTTCAATTCAACTTATCTACCTCTCTGAATGAAACCATAGCCCTTATATTGAATAATAACAAGATCGAGACAGATGCTTTATGGTAACAAGTACACACTGCCTAACACGGCTTCTTGTTAGTCTAGACTCTGAAGTTCACCTCATCTGCGGTGAGGTGAACTTCACAACCCATAGAGAAGCCACCCATTGATCGTCAAAGCCATTCCAGCCCCTCTGTGACGACCTAATGACATCATTACATACCATTACGTCCCCTCCTTTCCTCCATTAAGATATCATTTCTCTTGGAATCACCGAAGGAACTGGATAAACAGACGATGTTACGTTTTACTTTACTCTTTCTATTTGATCTCCGACAACCCTTATTGTTTATTTGAGTTGTTTGGTGGATATAAATAATGCAATTCGAAGGAAAACGTTATACGTGAAAGGGTATTGAAATTTCTAAGTTTTGGAGTGAAGGCCTCATAAATAGTGTTTTAGCATATTTAGATACTTAGAACAAATTTCATTATAATTATGGGTAATTTTTCATATCATAATTTATTATCATTATCATCATTACAATCTTTAATCTGGCACCCGATAATTAAAGAAGTATGCAATGAAATAAACCAGAAAGGTCCACACTTTATCTTATACTCTTTCCTAAGAATACTTCTCCTAACCTATGTTACCCTCGTGCTTCCGTGTCCTCTGTATGCCCTTAGGGTCAAGCTGGGGACATCTTGCAATAACCTAGCCTTTTTTCTTTTTTTTTTTACAA
>NC_087210.1:23253376-23288126 GCF_015104395.2 Macrobrachium nipponense
GGATTTGAAACCATAAAATCAATATTTAAATCGTTTAATGTTAATGTATTCTTCTATTATAACAATACCATTAAAGATATGCTAATTAAGAATAGGCCGTTACAAATAACAACATCATTTACAAAATTCCTTGTAAGGATTGCCCATCGTTTTACGTTGGTCAGTCTAGTAAAAAATTTAATGCTGTTCCGGATTAAGCAGCATATGTATTCAGTTAGAACAGCCCAGACTTCAAATGCAACTGTTTATTCGATCTGAGTGAAAATCTCATTGTATTAATTGGGGTGTGATACCTCGGTAATTGCTAGATCTAATGATTATGTTTCAAGAAATTTACTGGAATCGGCAATTATACAAATCACTAATGAAAACAACTTAAATCTTAGTCTGGGAATGTACCATATGGACCCATATATTTGTAAGATGTTTATGAAGGACCTCAAAATAAATGACCAACTAATAAATTAGTCCGACATGTATATGGTTATTATTTCTCTCTCTCTCTCTCTCTCTCTCTCTCTCTCTCTCTCTCTCTCTCTCTCTCTCTCTCTCTGGTTCGATATTCTCTCTCCCTCTTTCTCTTGCTCGATATATATATTTATATTTTCTCTTGTCTTTTCATTAATAATAATTTTTGTTGGGAAAATTTGTGTAAAAATTCATGATATTAAATTGTATATGCTCCCGTGTTGTTTTCAAAATGTACTGTTTTTCTGGAAGAATCACTTGTTTACTGCGGGTATCCTTCAAGGTGTGGCTAGCCTATGACTCCTCCTCCTCTCTGTAGAGTGAAAATCGCCCTTATGGCTAATCTGGTAGTGTCAGTTTGTATATTAAGCCTTCTTTTGACTATGGTGTTCTTTGTAAAATCAGTATGCCTCAGTAAAGGGTCCGAAAAGGACCGAAAGTACTCGGCTAACTCGTTTTTTCATTTTTTTCCTTCGTTGCAAAAAAACCTTTATTTATACATAGCATCACATTTTATATACTTCGTGATCAAGTTATCATATATATATATATATATATATATATATATATATATATATATATATATATATATATTAGATCCTAGACCTCGGCTCTTCTATTTTAAAAGGTAGCAATGAACCAGAGCAGCAGGCAACTGGCAACAACCCCCCCCCCCCCCCCCCCTCTCTCTCTCTCTCTCTCTCTCTCTCTCTCTCTCTCCCTCTCTCTCTCACGACACACCACCTCCCTCCATTATCTAAGGCCATCAAACATCAAGACACTGGAGCTTACAAAAAATGCATTGACTTTTTTAAAAGCAAAGTGCAAACCAAATAAGTCAGGTTCTTAACAGAATGATTAAATGAATGATTGAACTCAGATAGCCCATTCCATATTCCTCCTACAATAACCAACATCATTTTAGTCATGAAACTGGAAAAGTCACAACAGTCCATAGTAACACCATTACACATTTTTTAAGTTCCCATATCAATTAAATCAGTTCCCCTTGTCTCAGATCAGTTCCCCTTTCTCCAGTTCAATTCCCCTTTCTCCAGATCAATTCCCCTTTCTCCAGATCAATTTCCCTTTCTCCAGAACTGCCTGTTAGAAGACAGGAGAACACCTCGATAAGCACAAGATTAAAATCAAAAGATCATTTGAAATAGAACATCTTTGAAATAGATATTCAAATACAATCAAGCCACATCTTTGGCCAAAATAAGTATGTTTACCCATTAACCTGTACAGTATTCACAATCACTTTATAATAAAAGTACTGTTCAAAGAGGCCATCTTGCCTTCTTGCCTCTCTTGTACAGATCTCCCGTCATGGTAATCCTACACTCTCATATGTAGGGAAAAGCTCGCACACATGCACAAACTCACACACATTGTCCACACCCAGGAACTGCCTGTATCCAGTCCCACAAGGCACCCCTGCGATCGCCCATAGCAACAGGACATGCCACTAATCTGCACATACAGCAACTTTGATATCATACCACCCAAAAAGACATGTCAGCATTCCTAAGCTCGTCACCTCGAGCACTCTGTCTCTAAGGGAAGTTAAATCGATGACTTCTACATTCTAAGAAATGTCACAGCACATCACCTTACAACGGTATCTGAAACATTATTAATACATCTCTCTTTTATATAACACACACATATATATATAAATGTATATATATATATATATATAATATATATATCTTATAGTATATATATATATATATATATAATATATATATAATTATATATATATATATATATGAAGAACTTGTAGAGGAAGTACTCTCAGGTGGTCCTTAAAATAACTTTTATTACAACGTTTCAAAACACAAAGGTTTCATTTTCAAGCTGTAAAGACAATAAAACAGTAAAATTAATATTAAAAGCGCTAAAATTACAAATAAAAGGCATAATACATTATAAAAGACAAGATAAAAAAAAAATATAAAACTAGTTAGCAGAACCAACCATCAGAGAGAAAGGGACGGACAGAAGTCAGAAGGAACAAACCAGAAATGATCGGCAACATCTCACGTTAGGTAAAGAGTTGTCGAGGAAGACTGCGTGTTCATTGAGGAACAAGCTGTTTAATAAACAAGGATTCCAGAATTGTCAGTAGTTTGCCATTCGGTGCCCGTCCCAATATTTCAAAATCTTTGTATTGTATATTCAGCTTGCATTTATTAGTTGTCTGATATTAGAAAATTCTGGATTAGCAAGTTTGTTACCAGTTCTATAGCTAACGCCCTTATGGCAATCAATTCTGACCCTCAGTAACCTCTGTGTGGATCCCACGTAGGTCCCCAGATTACATCTAGGGCAATTAAACTTGTGCACAACACATGAGGTCATCAAAGGGTCAAGTTTATCCTTGAATTTAAACAAACTACCTAAACTGAGTTGGGTTTGTTGGGATGATATTAAATCTAATAGCTGGTATATAATCAAATATGAGTTTTCTTCTTAGTGCATCGTAGAAATTTTTGTCATGGATTAAAGGTACATTGCATAAAATGGAAGCTTAGGCACAGTAGGTAAGGAGACTTTTGGGATAAAAACGTTATTAAGAAGTTTACGAACATACCCGTGAAAAAGTGTAGTGGGAAAATAATTGTTGGTAAAATATTGACGTAAAAAGTTGATTTCTTCGTGAAAAAATTCCCAACTAGATGTCAATGAGAAGGCACGATGAAGTAATGTGGATAAAGAAAGAATTTAATTTAAAACCATAAAAACAGTGACTGTAAAAATTTGAAATTTAAAACCATAAAAACAGTGACTGTAAAAATTTGAACCTAATCCTGTAAAAGTTCCCTTCCTGTAAACTGAAGTATTAAAATGATCATATTGTCGTAAGACTAGAACATCTAAGAATGGTAGTTTATTATCACTTTCGCACTCCATAGTAAATTTTACATTTGGGTGTGCCGTATTAATGAAATGAAGAAACCTTTCAGCATCGTACTTGGATTTAAAAAGAGCAAAGGTATCGTCAACGTACCTTTTGTAGAATTGCGGATGGTAACTCAAAGGACAGGTGTCTAAAAAATGCTCCTGGGAGGGAGCACATAAAAATGCCTGCAAATATGGGCCCTAATGGAGAACCCATAGCCATACCATCGATTTGAGTGTAACAATTATTATTAAAAATGAAGGCAGTGTCCTGCACTGACAGTTGCAATAGTTTCTTAAAAATCAGATTTATTAAAATTATAAAAAAGGGAGTCAGTTTCAGGAAAGAGTTTATAATAATAATTTTCAATAGTCTCATTCACAGGTACATTGGTAAACAGGTAGACTACAACGTCATAAAACGTGGACCCATAAAGAGGTCCTGAGTCCCTGGCTAAGTATTGGTTCTTTGAAGTTTAAGGAATTTTTGATGTTATATTCATTTTCTGTCAGTGGGGAAAGCCAAGAACAAAGGGGAACAAGGAACTTAGCTACTGTAATTCGGTATCATATGACGCTAGTATAGGTCTGATGGGGAAGGCCTTCTTTGTGTGTTTTAGGAAGTCCATACATAATGCCATAGGTAGAACCGGTTACTATAGAGAGATGGTACTTTTCTTCAGATATAATATTTTTATCTTTAAGACACTTTAAAAATCTATTGATCCGATCTTCAGCTTCCATTTTATGCAAATGTACCTTTAATCCATGACAAAAATTTCTACGATGCACTAAGAAAACTCATATTTGATTATATACCAGCTATTAGATTTAATATCATCCCAACAAACCCACTCAGTTTAGGTAAGTTTGTTTAAATTCAAGGATAAACTTGACCCTTTGATGACCTCATGTGGTTGTGCACAAGTTTAATTGCCCTAGATGTAATCTGGGGACCTACGTGGGATCCACACAGAGGTCACTGAGGGTCAGAATTGATTGCCATAAGGGCGTTAGCTATAGAACTGGTAACAAACTTGCTAATCCAGAATTTTCTAATATCAGACAACACCTAATAAATGCAAGCTGAATATCAATTACAAGATTTTGAAATATTGGGACGGGCACCGAATGGCAAACTACTGACAATTCTGGAATCCTTGTTTATTAAACAGCTTGTTCCTCAATTGAACACGCAGTCTTCTCGACAACTCTTTACCTAACGTGAGCTGTTGCCGGTCATTTCTGGTTTGTTCCTTCTGACTTCTGTCCTCCGTTTCTCTCTTGGATGGTTTGGTTCTGCTAACTAGTTTTGTTTTTATCTATTCTTGTCTTTTATAATGTATTATGCCTTTTATTTGTAATTTAGCGCTTTTTAATATTAATTTTACTGTTTTATGTCTTTACAGCTTGAAAATGAAACCTTTGTGTTTTGAAACGCTTGTAATAAAAGTAAAAGGACCACCTGAGATGTACTTGGCCTCCTACCAGTCCTTCTATTTTTTCGAGTTACTAGTACGCCTTACCTTCGGACCGCTATATAATATATCTTATATATATAATATATATATTATTAGATATATATATATATATATATATATATATAATAATTAATCATTATTTATATATATTATTTGGTGTGTGTGTATTTAGTATGTATGTGTGTGGTGTGTGTGTGTATAAAATTTCGGCCAAAGTATACGAAAGTTTTGTTTCTTTAGCTCTCTCTTCACAAGATAGCCCACCAATATTAGGTTTATATATACCCATACTTACACACACGGCGTATTATATTTAATTGTGCTATATATATATATATATATATATATATATTAATATATATATATTAAATTATATAATATATATAATGATGTGTGTATGTATATATACCATCTATATACTATGAAGGTGTCTGCGTGTATTTCTGTGGAGAAATAGCTAAAGAAACAGACTTTTTTATATTTTTGAAGGTATTTCCGTCACTAGATATATATATTTATATATATATAATATATATATATATGAAATATGTATATAATATATATATATATAATAATATTATATATATATATATATATATATACAATATATATATATATAATATATAATATTTAGATATATATTATATTATATAAATCTTATACATGCATATTTGATAAAGAAAAGGATGGGAATGAAATTTGTCTAAAGACAATAAAAAATACCAGACCTAATGCAAACTGAAGAGGGTGGTAAGAATCAAAATTCATGATCTGAAAAGTACCATTAACGAAGGAATTTGGTCAGTTAATTGAGCTTCGTAGTAATCTACGCAATAGGGGATTCATAAATAGTCTGGAAAGGTTTTCTGGATATCAAGGAATTAAGTCTTGTTGCCATTAGCCATTTCATGGAAATATAGGGGATGGGAAAGTGTGAGCTTAATCTCTTCGTTATTTATAAAATTTTCAGTTGAAAACAAATAAAAAGGAATGGAAAAGATGATTCTTTGGGGGGTAAATGGATTCTAATGAATGTGAGGGTCTTCATGTTTGCAGACATCAAGCACTGGAGTAGGCATCTTAAAAAATATTATTTTGGCAAAAATAAAAATAAAACGCTGACCCTTGGAAGTTTCTTGCAGCTTGCACCTGATGTTTCTTTTCTCAGAAGGATTTGTTTAATAAAAACGTGGCTTTTTGACAATATTAAGGGCTACTATATACATAGAAGCTTTGACACCTAGCTCCGTTTTAACGTGATTCTTTTTAAATAAACTTCATCACGGAAGAATAACTTCACTATATAGTGAAATGCAAATACTGAAGTTGGGTAATTTGACATATGAATCTTTCTTACACATCCTAATAAAATTTCGTTGGGAGGTATTTACAATTCTGATAAACATTAAAGAACTGTATATCCACAAGTGTTTAACCATTAAGTGTTGTTTCGTGCCATGGATGTTTTTATATACTGCAATTTGTCCTGGGAACTATCCCCCTCCAAAAAAGGTTTCAGTAACAGTATTAAAACTGCGTCAGTATCAGGGAATGTATTCAACTTGTTTTGCAACGCAACCCAATTTCTCGTGAATAATTATAAGTGGTAATATATATATATATATATATATATATATATATATATATATATATATATATATATATATATATATATATATTCCCCTACATGGAAAATAGTAAAAAAAATAAAATGAAATAATAAAGCTTAATG
This sequence comes from Macrobrachium nipponense, assembly GCF_015104395.2. Taxonomy (NCBI): domain Eukaryota; kingdom Metazoa; phylum Arthropoda; class Malacostraca; order Decapoda; family Palaemonidae; genus Macrobrachium; species Macrobrachium nipponense. The sequence continues at coordinate 23,259,965 of NC_087210.1, forward strand.
AATTGCAGTAGCTCATATGAACCCACATTCATGATCTGAACGGAACAGTTGACGAAGGAATTTGATCAGTTAATCGAGCTTTGCAGTAGTGCACAAAATAGGGGATTTCATAAATGGTCTGGAAAGGTTTTCTGGATTTCAATGGATTAATTCTTGATGCCATTAGCAATTTCATGGACTATGAGCGATGAGGGAAGGGCGAGCTTAATCTCGTTATTTCGAAAGTTCTAAGCTGAAAGATAAAATGATAAAGAATGGAAAAAGGTTTCTTCTCTCATCGGCTTATGGACCCTAATCAATCCGAAGCTCTTGTCGTCGTTTTCATGTAGTTCATGATATTATGCTCATATTAAAGGATCTGCTTTTTCTATACTCATCTGATGCATCTTCTTCACAAGGGTAATCTTGTAGAAACTCAAAATCCAGTACAAGACATCTCATAGACATTTTATCCTAAAAAAAATAGGACCTTTTAAAAACTAAAGTCTGGGAAAGATTAACATCCTTCAAATGACTTACATAATTACCTTGTAGGCATTATTACAGAAAGGAGATTAAAACAAATATAAGATATAAATTCTGCTGTATTTCTAACGTCATGACTATTCCTTGTACAAAAATTATTAGCATCTTTTAGAAAACCTTTAGCATTACAAAGGCATTTACCCTGAAGCAGATGAAAAATTTCTTCCGAGAAGAGGAATCTCTCAACTCACGAATAAAATTGGTTTGCAAAAGGCGACTGCACAAAGCGTATGTTGGTCCGCAGCAGTATTAAAGAAAGGAGTTACCATTGAGAAAATGATACGTCTTCTTGCAAAGTCTTGGCTATTTTGATATTGATTGTCAATAGAGGATAGCGTCAGTAGAGTCCAATATTAAGTCAAATAAACTCGCCTCCTGCATCTCAGGAACGTTGGGCTATTCCTCGGCAGAGTGAGCACACACACATAAATCATAATACTGCCCAAATGCACAACATGTAGATTGAATTTCATAACTGCAGATAAAAATACACCTAGTATATGTCAATTTGTTCAACCACCCTTGAGATATTTCGGAGCAGTAGAAGAAACAAATATAGAAAAGGAAAAAAATTATTACAACTTCAAGAGATTCTGGGAATGCATCACTTGATGATCTTCATTCAATACAGACGAAGAAAAAGATCACTTTTTTCCCCCTGTGTGCGTACGCACGTCATCTCTCGATTTGGATTCTTTCTTTTTGTGAAACACTTGAGGGTGGAAAATAACGAACAAAAATATTTCCCAGGTTTAGTAACAGGGATGTATGAGTGATAATTACAAACATTACAGCACGGCGCATATTTCGCAGAATTTTACATTTTCAAGCGAGTTGGTGCTGCCTCAAAATACTCAACAAATTGTCAGCTAGTTCATAAAATTTTTTTAGTTCTTATGCTAATGATAACAAAGTAACATGAATAAATTTAGTAAACATTAAAATAGTACACGTAACTGACGCAAAGTCAAGTAATTTGAGCATAATTTTCCTGCGGTAATTTTCCAGGGTGTTAGCCGTTCCAGGTGTAATTGTTCCAAGCGGTAACAATTTTCTGGCTCTCAGGGCAGGAAATGCTTGTACGTTGGGTGGCTGTTACTAGACTGCTGTTTATTATTAAGTGGGAAGTATGTAAATCTTCGAATATCAGCAACAGAATCAAACCATATCAACGTAGGGATGATACTCCCGTGGTATTAGCCTACTAATTTCAGTTCTGTATGAATTCGAGTCTGATCACGTCACGGAGGCAATCAGATATTTACAATAACGTAGTGTAGTATATGCGCATATAGTAACGTAGAGCATCGCGTCGCCTTGAAAAATCATGGTTCCACTGATCTGGAAAAATGCAGTCTCATGTAAAGTAATTTAACACAATGTCTATATACGATTCACGTCAACGTAATAGGCGATTAAGGACCATCGTTCACCCTGCGCATAATGAGGATCAGGCAATAAAGAGAAGCATTGTTTTAATGAAGTCATCACGTTTATGGTAGAGAGACACTACTGAATTAAACTACAAATACAAAAATATAATCACCCCTGTAACAATACGTTAGAATTTCCATTCAAATAACGATGCTATTTCCTAAAGTTGGGCTTAACTGTGTTTTTGGGTCATGATGAAGACTTTATATGGAAAGGAAATTTACAGTGACATTACAAATGCAATTTGCAATCAAATCTCAGAGAACAGTCGGAAACTAATAATAATAATAATAATAATAAACATCGGCTACCTTGCAGTAATAAGTGGTACGATCACCAACCAGAGGGAGTGATAGAAAACGATCACGCAAAGATCCTCTGGGACTATGGTATCAGAACGGACAGGATGATACGTGCAAATAGACCAGACGTGAAGTTGATTGACAAAGTCAAGAAGAAAGTATCACTCATTGATGTCGCAATACCATGGGACACCAGAGATGAGGAGAAAGAGAGGGAAAAAAGGATAAGTATCAAGATCTGAAAATAGAAATAAGAAGAATGTGGGATATGCCAGTGGAAATCGTACCCATAATCATAGGAGCACTAGGCACGATCCCAAGATCCCTGAAAAGGAATCTAGAAAAACTAGACGCTGAAGTAGCTCCAGGACTCATGCAGAAGAGTGTGATCCTAGAAACGGCGCACATAGTAAGAAAAGTGATGGACTCCTAAGGAGGCAGGATGCAACCCGGAACCCCACACTATAAATACCACAAATACCACCCAGTCGAATTGGAGAACTGTGATAGAGCAAAAAAATAAATAAATAAATAAAAATAAAAAAATAATAATAATAATAATAATAATAATTAATTATTTTTTTTTCTTTCTTTCTTTTTTTTTGCTCTATCACATCAGTATCCAATTCGACTGGGTGGTATTTATAGTGTGGGGATCCGGGTTGCATCCTGCCTCCTTAGGAGTCCATCACTTTCTTACTATGTGTGCCGTTTCTAGGATCACACTCTTCTGCATGAGTCCTGGAGCTACTTCAGCGTCTAGTTTTTCTAGATTCCTTTTCAGGGATCTTGGGATCGTGCCTAGTGCTCCTATGATTATGGGTACGATTTCCACTGGCATATCCTATATCCTTCTTATTTCTATTTTCAGATCTTGATACTTATACATTTTTTCCCTTTCTTTCTCTTCAACTCTGGTATCCCATGGTTTTGCGACATCAAAGAGTGATACTTTCTTCTTGACTTTGTCAATCAACGTCACGTCTGGTCTGTTTGCACGTATCACCCTATCCGTCCTGATACCATAGTCCCAGAGGATCTTTGCCTGATCGTTTTCTATCACTCCCTCAGGTTGGTGCTCGTACCACTTATTACTGCAAAGTTGCTGATGTTTCTGTGCACAGGCTCCAGTGTGGGCATTACTTTTACCACTGAATCATGCCTCTTTTTGTACTGGTTCTGTGCAAGTGCCGGGCATTCGCTTGCTATGTGGTTTATGGTATAATAATTATTATTATTATTATTATAATTCACTACGCCACTTATCTAGTCATTTCTGCCTTACATCACATTCTAGGCTAGTATTCGGAGCAGCCGCATCATTGACCATTATACAGAAATGTTACATTTACATTTTTTTTTTACTATTTTTTTTAAAGCTTTCAGCCTGGGGTTGTGTTCGTCCATTTGGGCTATCTTTGTATTCATTTATAAATTATAATTCTTCATATTTCTTTCTAAATATTTTGATTGAAATAAATCTCCTCTTCTAAAATGAAAATTGCATTGAACATTTTTTTTTAAATAGGTTTTTGAATGCAAATTTTCTAAAGTTTTTCTGTGCAACATTTTGAAAATTGTCGTTGGCTTTATCATTCTGTTTGATAAAGTAAAGTGTATCCGATTTTGGGCCCTTTTATCTTCAACACATTCTTTTGTTTTCGGTTGTGAATGTTTTATGATAGAGGTTCATGTATTTTCACGTTATGATATGTCCGGCTTTTTGCCTTCTGGAATTTCAGCGTATATTTTTAGCATTCAGCTGCGTTTCATACAACCCTTTTTACCACCGTGATTTTGCCTATTTGCCTTTATATCTCCCTTTGTTTTTCAAAAGTTAATTTCTTTGTTTTACGGTGCAGAAATCTTAATAGAGTTCTAGGTCTAGTGATTCTGTCTGATGTGTTACAGTGCGCAAGTTAAAGTCTGTCATCTATTTTCGCTTCCCGTTACATGCTCAATTATCCTTCATAACAGACTGAAGTACAAGATTACAAAGAACTGTGTTTTTGTATGTGGAAACGCGCCAATTATGAAAGTACCTTTTTATTTCGATTATTCGCTTCGGTTTGGTGTAACGGAATATATTATCAATTAGTTTGGGTTTGTGGCGTTGAACCCGGAAAAAAGAAAAAAACTCAACTCCAGTTACTATCTGAAGCATCTAAATCATAAAATATGAGATAAAAACAAACATCAACATCAATTTCATCATCTTTGAAAATGTTACTCTTCATATTCCACCACAACCAGAAATTACCCCTTAGTGTTGAAGGCTGTGGATGTGAGACAAAATCCAATGATCTGTCGATAAAATCTATTGCAATATTGCAAATTTCAAAGGACCAGACCGTAATCGAGATGGCTCTGGATATCAGACCACTTACTCCCTTAAGTATCATGTCTGTACCATTCAGATGCCTATGTTGACAGCATTATGAACGCCACCAGTACCGAACGGAACACATATTATATGTGCTACCCATGTGCGCTGGACATTGTCTGGAAAAACTTGAGAGAGGTGGCTTAAAAGACAGCGGCAACTAGAGCTTATTATACACTTGAAAGACAGAACACCGACATAAAGTCTAATGCAGATTGCAACCCATAATGAGAAATACAAAATGATAAGAAACTTATTGCAAACTGACTGGAAAAAGTTTGGCTTCCATTTCTTGGTGCCTTACCAAATTTATTCTTGATAAAGGTTAAAGCTAACTGCCACCATTACATGGGAAATACATTAGAACCTCAGGCATTTTCTGTAACTCGTACTGAAATCCTACCCGTCAACATCTGCTTCCCCCTACCACTTTTGTCATCCACACTCTCACTTCGGGAATCCTTAACCTTAGCCTTAACAATTCATTAAGCTTTTGTCCCGTAGTCTTATGAATATTTTCATAAGATTTTGTATATCCCTATCTTCCTTCTGATTTTACCGTTGACAACTTTGTCTTTCCTTGCTACACCAGGATTCACTGTTGTTAATTTTCTGTTACTGAAGGGTAGCAAATGACTTGAAATGGTTCCGTCTTCTCTTCACACATCTCATCATGACATTTGCAGCCAATTTTCTGTTCCACGGTTAATCTACTTTAATCACAAGGCAATCATTATAATTCAGTCCAACCCCTCATAAGCTCTCTCGCTTCAATTACTAACATTATTGCAGGAATAGCATTGCAATATGCGGTCTTTGACCCACAGCACAGGAAATCGTCAAAATACTCAGAATATAAATAAACAGCATAAAATGAATGCTCTGGGGAACCATTCCCCAAAAAAGTTTTAGTAAGGTAAATTACAGGTAAATACATTAGTTGAGAAATTAAGGGAAACATGATTGCAGTGCATCTAGTGCACTGTTTGGTTCGATAGCAGTTGAAATCACGACAGTCCAAAGCAACGATGTAGTTCTGTGCATATACTAAGTAACGAAGGAAGGATGTCTCCTTAATAGTTTCCTTTATGGCTCGTAAGTCATGAGTGGAGCAACAAAAGCCTTCCATATATCAGGAAATTATTGCTGCGAACGGTTTATTGCAATCGGCCTGTGTTGTTACTGGAAAAGCCAGTACAAGACGTATGGCCAAGTTGGGGAATCATCTCCGCTGATGACGACGATAAACACGGTGATATAACGCATTTTGTACGGTTGCCTCTTCCATTGAGAAGGGTTGACACCAGGTCCCTTTAACCCTTACTTACACGGCCTAATTAATTCAACTCTCAAGAACCTGATTCCCCGAAGGATTGCTATACTATAATGTCGGTTGTCTAAGAGTAGGAGGGATGACCAACATATCGACTGCCGTTTCAAAACATAATTAAAACTCTGGATACACTTAGATATCGTTTCTTCGATAGCAACGTGTATCACAAAGCTATATTTTCCAATGACTGATCAACAATCAAGATAAATTTCTGAAGTGCTGAAAATAATTCCTCGATGAAAAAAAGACCTTAGTAGATTGCAGCCACTATGTCAACTAATCAGGTATAACATTCACTGCTCAAGTCAATACGAAGCACGTTGTAATAAGCATGTTATAAAAAGCGACCATACGCATTCCAGATATATAGTAGTTCTTTGTAACTTTTCATTTTTGTTGAAATAAAATGCCAATCAACGAATGAAAACTCAAAAGTACATGAAGTGCGCTGTTTTGTTAAGGATGCATTGGTCTATTTAAAAATAAAATGTTTTGCATGGGTGCGGAGCTTTAAAACTAAACGTATCAGTAAATGAAATCATATTCACCAACCAATGCATTTTAATATTTGCCTGTCTTTCGATGCATCCATTGCATTCGCAATATAGGTCCTTTTGAAACACATTACCGCCTGATGGCTTATCCTAATATCGGAGAAATTTGATAGCTCAGAGATACAGCTATTAATTAACGAGGAATTCGAATGACTACTGCTCTCTGCTTCAGTCATTTGATTTGCATCGTTTCGCCAAGAAATTCATTTAAACAAGTTTTATTCCTTACGGGAAATAAACTGTGTAGCAATGTTCTTTCCTATGTAAAGTACGGCCCTTAAAAATATATATTTTCGTTATGTAAACACAAAATAACACTGAATTAACACATTTAAAAGGTTTGTGCATCTTAATTTACAAACATCTGGGTAATTACATCTTTTTTTTCTATATTCATAAATCAGTAACTTACAGCCCAATCATTTATTCAATACTATCTGTTAATTATAGTCCACAACTAATTGCACAGGAGTTGTTACTACAGTTGTAATTATCACATTTTCATTTTGTTCTCACTTATCCTCGAGCTACTGTAATATGGATACCTGTTCATGATACCAAGAACTCGTCTGCATCTTAAATATTATTAAAGCGAATCATTCGTTTACATGCAACAAGCTCGATAAAATGTAACAGCAAACTTCCTTGAAAATCTCAACCTTCGAGCTTCTGAAGGTCTTCGATTAAGTTTGCGACTGAGAAACTAGACAATGATTTTGAGACTGAACTAAAGTAGCTATTACCCGCCAAAATTTTAATCTGTTTTTTTTTTTAATATACCTGTTGTTTGTAGAAACATTAAATTTTGCAAAGATGATTTCATCATGTATAACAATAAAGAAATATGATAAAGTGTTTTAAAAACACTTTTATTAAAATGCACCGAAAAAAGAAGAAAAATTTTTTTTCGAGACATTAGGATCTCATTACAATAAATCATGCCGGCAAAAATAAAAGTGTGGCGCCGTCGAACATGGAAGGAAATGCGACAAGAAACGAAGTATATATTTTTTATCTCTTACATTCATTTCCTTAAATATCTGGCGCCCACGCTTTTATTTTTTGGACATGGTGGTTGATTGTAAGAAAATCTTGGTGTCACCAAAAACACATTTTAACTTTTTCGTGCATTTTCTAATTATTACTTTATTATTATATGTTTTATTTTACACTTTTTAGTTTTGACAGAGATTATAACCGATTCATGATTGTAGCTACCTAAGTTCATATCTTGTCCATCCAAAGACGGTTATTTACCGAGTCAAAGAACTTGTGAAAAATCAGAACAGTTTCATACAAATCCTCAGCTACTGGGAGAGGTCACTGTAGGGTCACTAGAGGTCACTAATGACCTATCTTGTACAAGATGTTCATCAAGGGACATAGCATACTTGAAAAACTATTCTTCTTTCTGCAAGCCCATCTTCTAGATTATTCCTTCAGATTGGTGGGATATCTGAAAGAATAGATCTAGATATTGGACCCTTGTCTGCATGACAAATATCTTGTACAAGATGTTCATCAAAGGACATAGCATACTTGAAGAAACTATTCTTCTTTCTGCAAGCCCATCTTCTAGATTATTCCTTCAGAATGGGGCGGATATCCGAAGGAATACATCTACATATTGGACACTTGTCCGCATGACAAATATCTTGTACAAAATGTTCATCAAGGGATATAGCATACTTAAAGAAACTATCTTCTTTCTGCAAGCCCATCTTCTAGATTATTCATTCAGATTGGTGGGATATCTGAAAGAACAGGTATAGATATTGGACATTTGTCCGCATGACAAATATCTTGTACAAGATGTTCATCAAGGGACATAGCATACTTGAGGAAACTATTCTTCTTTCTGCAAGCCCATCTTCTAGATTATTCCTTTAGATTGGTGGGATATCTGAAATAACAGGTATAGATATTGGACCCTTGTCCGCATGACAAATATCTTGTATAAGATGTTCATCAAGGGACATAGCATACTTGAAGATACTATTCTTCTTTCTGCAAGCCAATCTTCTAGATTATTCCTTCAGAATGGGGCGGATATCCGAAGGAATACATCTAGATATTGGACACTTTCCGCATGAATAATATCTTGTACAAGATGTTCATCAAGGGACATAGCATCTGAAAGAACAGGTATAGATATTGGACATTTGTCCGCATGACAAATATCTTGTACAAGATGTTCATCAAGGGACATAGCATACTTGAGGAAACTATTCTTCTTTCTGCAAGCCCTTGTTCTAGATTATTCCTTTAGATTGGTGGGATATCTGGAAGAACAGGTATAGATATTGGACCCTTGTCCGCATGACAAATATCTTGTACAAGATGTTCATCAAGGGACATAGCATACTTGAAGAAACTATTCTTCTTTCTGCAAGTCCATCTTCTAGATTATTCCTTCTGATTGGTGGGATATCTGAAAGAATAGATCTAGATATTGGACACTTGTCCGCAAGACAAATACCTTGTACAAGATGTTCATCAAGGGACATAACATACTTGAAGAAACTATTCTTCTTTCTGCAAGCCCATCTTCTAGATTATTCCTTCAGAATGGGGGGGGGGGGGGGGTGGGGGGGGGGGGGGGGGGGGGGGGGGGGGGGGGTGGGGGGGGGGGGGGGGGGGGGGGGGGTGGGGGGGGGGGGGATATATGAAGGAATAGATCTAGATATTGGACCATTGTCAGCATGACAAATATCTTGTACAAGATGTTCATCAAGGGACATAGCATACTTGAAGAAACTATTCTTCTTTCTGCAAGCCCATCTTCTAGATTATTCCTTTAGATTAGTTGGATATCTGAAAGTATAGATCTAGATATTGGACCCTTGTCCGCATGACAAATATCTTGTACAAGATGTTCATCAAGGGACATAGCATACTTGAACAAACTATTCTTCTTTCTGCAAGTCCATCTTCTAGATTATTCCTTCAGATTGGTGGGATATCTGAAAAAATAGATCTAGATATTGGACACTTGTTCGCAAGACAAATATCTTGTACAAGATGTTCATCAAGGGACATAACATACTTGAAGAAACTATTCTTCTTTCTGCAAGCCCATCTTCTAGATTATTCCTTCAGAATGGGGGGGATATATGAAGGAATAGATGTAGATATTGGACCATTGTCCGCATGACAAATACCTTGAACAAGATGTTCATCAAGGGACATAGCATACTTGAAGAAACTATTCTTCTATCTGCAAGCCCATCTTCTAGATTATTCCTTTAGTTTGGTGGGATATCTGAAAGTATAGATCTAGATATTGGACCCTTGTCCGCATGACAAATATCTTGTACAAGATGTTCATCAAGGGATATAGCATACTTAAAGAAACTATCTTCTTTCTGCAAGCCCATCTTCTAGATTATTCCTTCAGAATGGGGGGGATATATGAAGGAATAGATCTAGATATTGGACCATTGTCCGCATGACAAATATCTTGTACAAGATGTTCATCAAGGGACATAGCATACTAGAAAAAAACTATTCTTCTTTCTGCAAGCCCATCTTCTAGATTATTCCTTCAGAATGGGGGGGATATATGAAGGAATAGATCTAGATATTGGATCATTGTCCGCATGACAAATATCTTGTACAAGATGTTCATCAAGGGACATAGCATACTAGAAAAAAACTATTCTTTTTTTCTGCAAGCCCATCTTCTAGATTATTCCTTCAGATTGGTGGAACATCTGAAAGAACAGATATTGGACCCTTGTCCACATGGCAAATATCTTGTACAAGATGTTCATCAGGGGACATAGCATACTTGAAAAAACTATTCTTCTTTCTGTAAGCCCATATTCTAAATTATTCCTTCAGATTGGTGGGATATCTGAAAGAATAGATCTACATATTGGACCCATGTCCGCATGGCAAATATCTTGTACAAGATGTTCATCAAGGGACATAGCATACTAGAAAAAACTATACTTCTTTCTGCAAGCCCATCTTCTAGATTATTCCTTCAGATTGGTGGGATATCTGAAAGAATAGGTATAGATATTGGACACTTGTAAGCATGACAAAATATCTTGTACCCAGATGTTCATCAAGGCACATAGCATTCTGAAGAAACTATTCTTCTTCGCAAGTCCATCTTCTAGATATTCCTTCGGATTGGTGGATATTCTGAAAGATAGATCTACGATATTGGACTTGTCCGTATGACAAATATCTTGTACAAAATGTTCATCAATGGACATAGCATACTTGAAGAAACTATTCTTCTTTCTGCAAGCCCATTTTCTAGATTATTCCTTCAGATTGGTGGGACATCTGAAAGAATAGATCTAGATATTGGACCCTTGTCCGCATGACAAATATCTTGTACAGGATGTTCATCAAGGGACATAGCATACTTGAAGAAACTATTCTTCTTTCTGCAAGCCCATCTTCTAGATTATTCCTTCAGATTGGTGGGATATCTGAGAAATAGACCTAGATATTAGACCCTTGTCTGTATGACAAATATCTTGTACATGATTTCATCAAGGGACATAGCATACTTGAAGAAACTATTCTTCTTTCTGCAAGCCCATCTTCTAGATTATTCCTTCAGATTGGTGGGATATCTGAAAGAACAGACCTAGATATTGGACCCTTGTCCGCATGACAAATACCTTGTACAAGATGTTCATCAAGGGACATAGCATACCTGAAGAAACTATTATTCTTTCTGCAAGCCCATCTTGTAGATTACTTCTTCAGATTGGTGGGATATCTGAAAGAACAGATCTAGATATTGGACCATTGTCCGCATGATAATTTTCTTGTATAAGATGTTCATCAAGGGACATAGCATATTTGAAGAAACTATTCTTCTTTCTGCAAGTCCATCTTCTAGATTATTCCTTCAGATTGGTGGGATATCTGAAAGAATAGATCTAGATATTGGACCCTTGTCCTCATGACAAATATCTTGTACTAGATGTTCATCAAGGGACATAGCATACTTGAAGAAACTATTCTTCTTTCTGCAAGCCCATCTTCTAGATTATTCCTTCAGATTGGTGGGACATCTGAAAGAACAGATCTAGATATTGGACCCTTGTCCGCATGACAAATATCTTGTACAAGATGTTATCAAGGGACATAGCATACTTGAAGAAACTATTCTTCTTTCTGCAAGCCCATCTTCTAGATTATTCATTCAGATTGGTGGGATATCTGAAAGAACAGGTATAGATATTGGACACTTGTCCGCATGACAAATATCTTGTACATGATTTCATCAAGGGACATAGCATACTTGAAGAAACTATTCTTCTTTCTGCAAGCCCATCTTCTAGATTATTCCTTCAGATTGGTGGGATAACTGAAAGAACAGACCTAGATATTGGACAATTGTCCGCAAGACAAATATCTTGTACAAGATGTTCATCAAGGGACATAGCATACTTGAAGAAACTATTCTTCTTTCTGCAAGCCCATCTTCTAGATTATTCCTTCAGATTGGTGGGATATCTGAAAGAATAGATCTAGATATTGGACCCTTGTCTGCATGACAAATATCTTTTACAAGATGTTCATCAAGGGACATAGCATACTTGAAGAACCTATTCTTCTTTCTGCAAGCCCATCTTCTAGATTATTCTCTCAGATTGGTAGGATATCTGAAAGAACAGATCTAGATATTGGACCCTTGTCCGCATGACAAATATCTTGTACAAGATGTTCATCAAGGGACATAGCATACTTGAAGATACTATTCTTCTTTCTGCAAGCCCATCTTCTAGATTATTCCTTCAGAATGGGGGGGATATCCGAAGGAATAGATCTAGATATTAGACACTTGTCCGCATGACAAATATCTTGTAAAGATGTTCATCAAGGGACATAGCATACTTGTAGAAACTATTCTTCTTTCTGCAAGCCCATCTTCTAGATTATTCCTTCCGAATGGGGGGATATCTGAAGGAATAGATCTAGATATTGGACCATTGTCCGCATGACAAATATCTTGTACAAGATGTTCATCAAGGGACATAGCATACTAGAAGAAACTATAGTTCTTCCCTATGCATGTCCTGAGAGAGAGTGTCGTCCTTAAATTCCTTCTCCGTTTAGAAGAAATCTCCTAGGACGAGAGGTCTGGGATGCCCTCTGTTTCCCCAGTCATTGCTCCTCTCGTCTTGTTTCTTCTTCAGGATATCTTGGACTTCGTTATAGAAGGAAATTACATCCTTTTCGTCCCCTGTGATCGTGCATTTGTCTGTACTCTCATTCCTCTTTGGTCCATGGAAGTAGACATTGTGTTTGGAAGTGACCTTTTTGATGGTCTGGCCTCTTTTGCCGATGACAATGGCTATCTCCTGCCTGTTGAGGACTGTCATGTACTGGCGATTCCCAATCTTCGTCAGCCCTGGGAGGAGTTCCACCGGTTGGAAATTCCCTCCTTTCCGCTCTCTTGCTGGCTCCGTGATCTCCTTTATGTCGCGGCACGCTTCTTGGACGTCGTCCAAATGACCATTTAATGGTTATGTAGTTTCTCTGTTTTCGCGTGCATCGTTATCCTTACACTGTGCTTCTTTTCAATTTTCATCAAATTCTGTCCTTTTGACCCAACTACCAGTCCCTTTAGTTGGGCGTTGACCTCGAATTGATATCTTTCCTGCATCAATTCTCTTCAGTCCTTCAGTTGTGATATTGGAACTGTCCAACTTGAGCTCCTGAAGGACTTCCTGGACTGTTGATAGGCCCGTGGGCCACTTGTTCATGTCTCCCCCTAAATAGGCCGCTTCCTTCTTGTCCTTTCTCTGGGGGAGAATGAGTTTCACATCGTACAGGTGGCTGATTTCTTTGTCCAGCTGTGTCTGAAAAGGCCTTTGAGAAAAGCTCTGCCCTTTGGTGGTAAGCAGAACTCATAGCAAATTCAAGCCAACGAGTTTTCAACTCCTCTTCTTTTGGCCAGTCTTGATGTCCTCCATCATGGGCCGAAAATTACTCTGTAGGCTTCCTTTGCTTGCTCCAGGGGGCCAAACATTCCGATGTACTCGTGGTCGTCATCATCGTCAGGGAGGTAGACACTCACTTTCAGTTGCCTGAACAGCCTCTGAAGGTTTATGTTCTTTGGGCCCAACAAGGCCTCCTTGAACTACCTTTCCAACAATGACGATGAACTCTTCCTTTCCAACTGCAAAGAGCCCTTTTGTTACCTGGGGTAGTTCACTTAAGTCGAAAGTCTTGTCAACCCTGAATTTAATTTCTCGGTAGACCTTATCGACATTCATCTTCGGTCCCTGTTAGTTGAAACCAGTCTTGAGCCATCATCGCGAACGTTCAGAATGACTCCATGGTCCTCCGTTGGCCAGTTGGTGAACTTTCCTCCTTTTCCAATGATCTGTCCAAAGTCGAGGCCTTTAGCACAGCGAAACGTGAAGGTTTTACCTCTACCAACCCCGGCGTTTTAAAGGTCCACACTTGACAGGTCGTGTTCTTTTCTGGTACCAGTCGAGGCAACGTTTTCCTGTTCATTATGATGTCCTTGGCACGGCATGTGTATTTCTCATCATTTCGTGCCTCCTGATTTTTGTTTTCATCTTCCTGAATCATTCCTTCGGGATGGCAGGCCATTTGCATTTCCTTTTCTGCTGGGGGGGAGGGAATAGATTTTCCTCTTTTTTGTTCGAGAGAAAGGATCGTGTTCGACCACCTTTTTTCTCTTCCATTTCTTGAGGGAGGGAGTCTTCCTCCAGCGTTTTAATCAGGAGCTTCCATGATTTTGTTCTTGATTTCGATTGCTGGTTCCTCGACGTCCTCATGTTGGTCTTCCTGCTCTGTCTCATTGAAGTCCTGCTGATAACACACTGCAAGATCTTCGTTTTCTTCAGATGGCCTCAATGATCGCCATTGTTTCACAGGGATAATTCGAGGCTTTCTTCCTCAAAGGACGACCACACTCACATCTGTGTCAGGGTTTTCAGTGAATCCTCCGATAGGGTATTCCGAGATGACTTCAGTTACGTTCTCCACTTCTTCTTTCCAGTCCATATTCCAAGTCACTAGCTTCTCTCCAACAGTTCTCATCACACCTTTGGCGATGAGCACGGTGACGTAGATGGTGGTAAGAAACATTAGCATCTTGGGCCAAAATAGATATTGATCTACCTTTCGAAGAACCTGGTGGGCTGCGGCACCCTGGTCAAAGTGAAGATTTTTCCTCACCAACAAACCCAGGGGTCCATTGCAGCCTGGCAAGGTAGGTTCCTCGTATCCGACAACATTAGAAAGTCCGATATAGTTCAGGGTGGAATCCAGAATGCGGCGCACTCTGTTTTCCTTCCTGAAATCCAACAATGATTGACAAGCGGTTTCACATAGGTGAAGCTCTTTCTCAAGAGTCACCCGCCAATTGAATCCGCACGTTTTCATAAGGTCCTTCATAAGCCAAGCACTGGCAACAAAATCTGCGCACTTCACTTGAAACACTTGTTTTATTTGCTTTACTAGGGTAAACATCTTTTCAGACATACCAAAGCAGGGGCCTTTCACTAAGCTTAGTTTTAGTTTAAGGCACACGGCTCTGAGTCTTCCCGGATCCTTGAGGACTTTGATCATCGTTACTTCGCGCAGTCGGTTTCCCCGGAGACTGGATCCTTCAAAAACCGAGCCTAAAGAATCGGCGGAAATCCTTGGAAGTCTTCAAGCGAAGAATGACTTGCTCTCGAGCTGCGTCGTCAAATGAAGGACTCAGATGTATACCTGCTTCAATTGATTCTTCAGAAAAAATGTTAAATCACTCAATGTTACTTTTATGCTCTTGTTAAAAAAAATATGTTATTGTTTATTTTTCATGTTTTTCATAAGACCTGAGGAGTCTTTTAGTTTATCTTTTTATGTTGGAAACCGGAGATTGCTAAAGTTTTTGTTTTGTAAAGATAAAAGAACATATGGAGGCATGATTCTTTATATTAGAAAATTCTGTTTGCTTAATTTTTGAGATACTGTAGCCATGTGGGATACAGCTTTAGAACGGGTCAAAAATTAAGCAAACCAGAATTTTCTAATATAAAGAATCATGCCTCCATATGCAAAATTGAAATAAATAAAAAGCACTTCTCTATTATTGGTGGAACAAGCCATAGCAATTACCTAACTACCCTTGAGTCCTTATACATCAAACGGCTTGTTCCTTCTTTGAATTCTAACGTTTCCGCTTCTCCTCTTTATCTTGCATAACTGAAGTCGTAGGTTGGTGTCAAGTTTTGGTCATTCGTTCTCCTTCTCCTTTGGATGGTTTGGTGAGAACTGGTTCCTTTTTTACTATATACCTTTTAATTTGTATTAATTTTAAATTTTGTAAATACTTTTTTTTTCTTTACTTAATCTTTTTTTATATAGAATATTATGTTTTTTTAAACTTTAACGTATTTTATGTTGTTCTTACAGATTGAAGATGCACATAGATAATGTGCGAAACGTCTCTTGCTAATAAATATGGCCCTTTTTGATGTGTTTGTTGGACCCTGCTGAATGCTGCTTGATATCTTCTCCTGGAATCCTTGAATACGTCCGTGATGTTGCATCGGCTTCTTTTCGTCTTTCTCTTTGCGTTCCGGCTCAGACTTCGCCGTGTTCAACACTTTTCACAGCTCCTTCGACACCGCTATCCACCAGGGACCCTGGCCACCTCTAGGAAGTTGGAGAAATTGACTTTAAAGGAAGAAAAAGCCAAATGTGATCTAGATTTTTTACAGTATTGTCTGCTAAACGGAGTACACCCGAAGTTCGTCAGATTCAGGCTCTACAAGACCTCGATGTATCGCACCGAATTTTACAGAAATGCCTTGGACGAGCTACTTAGGAAGGAGATTGAGACGAAGCAAAAGCTTATTGAAAGTACACGTACGATTGTTTGTCAACTACGGGAACAGCTATTTCATGATTTATCATTGTTGGACCGATTTTTGTAATCAGAAAAACTATTTAACGACTTTTGTTAAATGATTATGTCTCCTCTGTACAATTACGACATTCAAAAAGAAACTACGAGCACTAGGTGTTGTTTACTCCCACCCCCCCCCCTTTTAATCACAGAAATTGTTGTATTTTTAACTTTTCTGACTATGTTCTCTCCAAAAGAGAGAGTTCTTGCTGTCATTTGGCTTGGATTTTTGTCTACCATCCTGCAGATCGAAGTATGCAGATTTCTATTTTCCTTTCGAAATTCTTTTCCAAAGACTCAAGGGTTTGAACTTGGTAAATGACTTAAGTGGTTTGCAACATAAGTTATCCTTCCTATTGCATAAGACTTATACTAATTTAAAAGTGTCTTGGACACCGTTCTTCAGGAAAGAGGATTTGACTATCTTGAAAAAACTTGGCAAACGGGATAATTTGGTTATTTGCAAACCGGATAAAGGTAAAGGTGTTGTACTACTTAATAAACAAGAGTATATTGGTAAGGGTGAATAACATACTTTTGCAGACAACACCAAATTTCATTCACATGGAGAACCAAACTTTTTGGATATTTTACAAAAGGGAAAGATAAAATTAACAGGTTTTTGAGAAAATTAAAGAACGAGTGGGTATTTTGGATGAAACTACATATCAGAAACTATTTGTGACAGGTTCATCTTTTAGTATTCTATATGGTCTCCCTAAGATACACAAGGAAGGAGTTCCTATCAGACCTATTATGGCAGCCTATAACAGCCCTTCTTATACTATATCAAAATACCTTGTTCATTACTTAGTGATTTCGCTAACAACCAACTTTCGCTTAAGAATGGTTATGAGTTCCAGAAACAAATAGTTTTACAGGATGGTGATCTACACATGTCAAGTTTTGATGTAGAATCTCTTTTTTTACAAATGTGCCTCTAAATGAAACCATCAGCATTATTTTAGACAGAATTTTTTATGACGGATCACGTAATTTTTCACGGTTTTAACAGACAACTTTTTAGGACATTTCTTGAGCTTGCTGTGCAAAACTCAATGTTTGTTTTTAATGGTCAACTCTTTTCGCAGGTTCGATGGAGTTGCCATGGCTCCCCATTGGGACCTGTGTTTGGCTAAGTATTTTTTGATGTCATTTTTTAGAACAAACCTTTTAACTAACTGTCCGGATGTGTGTAAACCTGTCTTATTATAGACGATATGTTGATGATACATTTGCGCTATTCAAAGAACCCTGGCATAGAGAGATGTTTCTGGACCATATCAACAGTCAACATGAAAAATATAAAATTTACCATGGAAAAGGAAACCAACAACTCTTTACCCTTTTTAGACATCAATGTTAGCAGAGACAATGGTGAATTTACTACATCTGTGTATAGGAAAAAATCATACACTCGGCTGCTAACAATTTCTACAGTTCATGCTTCAAGAACTTTAAACTTAATTCTATTTACACTTTGGTTTACAGGGCTTTACGTTACTCTTCGAGTTGGTCTCTCTTTCACAATGAGATATTATTTTTAGTTAAATTTTTCTTACAGAACTCCTATCCTGAAAAACTGGTATATAAAGTCATTAACAGACTGCTGTCACAAGATTTCTCCAATCCGATGCCCTCCTATAATGTCTTAAAGAAAAATGTATATGCCCACTATCCCATTTATCTCTGACGACAAGTTTTCTGCCAAACTTAAACAAATAATCGAAAATGAATTTGGCTGCCTTAAATTGCATTTAATTCCAATCAATCCACTCAAGATTGGCGTATTCTTCGGCTATAAAGACAAACTGCAGGCCTTCATGAGATCCAACATTGTTTATAAATTCAAGTGCCCGGGATGTCCCGGATATTTAGTTGGATCAAGCCGTAGGTTACTGCAGATGAGATACTGTAGCCATGTGGGATACAGCTTTAGAACGGGTCAAAAATTAAGCAAACCAGAATTTTCTAATATAAAGAATCATGCCTCCATATGCAAAATTGAAATAAATAAAAAGCACTTCTCTATTATGATGGAACAAGCCATAGCAATTACCTAACTACCCTTGAGTCCTTATACATCAAACGGCTTGTTCCTTCTTTGAATTCTAACGTTTCCGCTTCTCCTCTTTATCTTGCATAACTGAAGTCGTAGGTTGGTGTCAAGTGTCATTCGTTCTTTCTTCTTCTCTTTGGATGGTTTGGTGAGAACTGGTTCCTTTTTTACTAAATACCTTTTAATTTGTTTAATTTTATTATTTTAAATTTTGTAAATACTTTTTTTTTTCTTTACTTAATCTTTTTTATATAGAATATTATGTTTTTTTAAACTTTAACGTATTTTTGATGTTGTTCTTACAGATTGAAGATGCACATAGATAATGTGCGAAACGTCTCTTGCTAATAAATATGGCCCTTTTTGATGTGTTTGTTGGACCCTGCTGAATGCTGCTATATATATATATATATATATATATATATATATATATATATATATATATATATATATATATATATATATATATGTGTATATATGGATATATATCTATATCTATATATATATAATAGATATATTATATATATGGATATATATATCTATATCTATATATATATATATATATATATATATATATATATACATATATATATATTATAATATATATATATATATATATATATATATATATATATAATATATATATTATATATATATATATATAATATATATTATACATATACTATATATATATATATATATATTATATATATATATATATAATATTATATATATATATGTATTGTAATATATATATTATATATATATTATATGTATATATATATATATATATATATATATATATATATATTATATATATGTATATATATATATATATATATATATATATGTGTGTGTGTGTGTGTGTGTGTGGTGTGTGTATTATATAAATAAGTATTGTCTGTTTGACTAATAATTGGGCGTTTTAAAGTTTTTATTGATATCTCCGTCACGCTCACTCCTGAGGTTTCCTGATTATTTTCTTGTTTGAATAAAAACTCTTAAATAAAAATAAGTCAATATGGGTGAGTTTTTCTTTAAACATCCCACGTACAACGACCAGAAAAACATCTCGGAATTATAATGCATATTTTTTTGTGGGTGTGTATGTTGGAGGGGTACCTGGGGGTCATAAGAAGGCACCCACTCTTCCATAATATGACAAATTCTCGTCCACTCAGGCCCTGCTGATGTCACTGATATTTCAAGCAGCTTTATAAATTTGCCGATCGGTAAATCTCCGACATTAATTGCTCCAGGCACTTTTTCATATTTTATTATATGGCTTTCACCCTTAAACGTTTTTTTTTTTAATAAAATTTAGGTCAGTTTTTTTTATTCCTAAAATTTTCTGGAATTCTGGAAACTGGAGAAGTATCATGGAAAGAGTAATTATTGGTAAATGGATGAATAATATACAAATATATTGATAACTAGACAGATTTGTTAAGACGGTTAAATTTATGGAAACGGGAGTATCATGGATTGAGTAATTAGATCAATGAACTAATAATAAAATACGAATCAGTGAATAAAGATTTTTTAAACATATTCATTTATGAGTAATGAAAATCAGAAGATGAATCAATAAACTCGCAAAAGACTCGCATAAGATATTTCGAGATAACTTAATTCGAAAAAAAAGTGGGTCACCAAGATACTACAGCAAATGATGGGCGTGAAAAAGATGACAAGTTAAAAATGTGAAAAGGGATTCTGTTCGCTTTTAAGGTTTCCTAAAGAAAAGTAATGGATATACATCAGAGCTAGTTCCAGAGAACCTTTTCTCATAAGAAGATCGAGAAATGTAATATAATTCGTCGATTATAATATTGTAAAAAAAAAAGAATAGTGATTCTGTATATAAAAATGAGCAGTTTTTCTTACTTATAAGAAAAAGGTTCATATATCAGATGTAGTTCAGAACACAGTTTCTGAGAAGATCAAAAAATGAAAAATAAGTCGTTGAATATTATAGTATGCTGTTTTTGCAAGGAAAAAAATTTAAGAATGGGAATTTGATTCCGTAAGCTTATCGATAAAGGGAATCGGAAAACTTAATAAAATATGTCGAGGAATAAGCCTACAACCTACTTTGCTGTTGTTGTTGTTGTTGTTCTTGTTGGGGGTTAGGAAATCATAAAAAGGTTTGAAAAAGTTGTTTCGCCTTGAGTTAAAGATACAGGAAGTTAGTATTTAGGATTTATTTATGATTTATTTATTAGAAACATTACAGTAATGTTTCTTTTTATATAAATTTATGAATTTAGTAACATAAATTCATAATGACACTGAATTGATGTTATCAATTTATATGATGCTCATATTATATTCCGTCATATCATATTCCGTTATGGTTATAGATAGGATATGATCACTTTGCCAGATCATTATATTGGACAAAATTCTTTCAAAATTAAAGAGGGAAGTGAAGTCGAAGTAACCAATCAATCAGTGGCGGGTTTTTTTTTTTTTTTTTGGGGGGGGGGGTGTTGTAACTCAACGCTGTCAGATTTGACATAGGACTCGCTCGCCTCTGTTCAGGTGACTCCAACTGAGGCTGTGCGTTACATATTCCCCTCTGGGCTAATTCCCCTCCCATTAAATCATAGGTAAAATAATAATTAATTAGTTCAGTTACCATTCAATTAACGGAATTTAAAACAGGCTCGACATTGAGAGGATTAAACTAAGATTTATCCCCTCTCTCTCTCTCTCTCTCTCTCTTCTCTCTCTCTCTCTCTCTCTCTCTCTCTATATATATATATATATATATATATATATATATATATATATATATATATATATATATATATATATATATATATATATATATATATATATTATATAATATATTGTATATAAATAATTATATATAAAGATAAATGCCACGAAGGAAAAATAAACGAAGGAGGTCTGCAATATGTTTCGACTTTAAAAGCCCTTTACTGAGCAGATACTGACATAAATACGAGAAAAGACAATACAAGAAGATTCGTATAACTGACAGACAGGGATTATAAAGAGATTAGTACCTAGAATCCGACACACCTGGAAGATAAGAAACCTTCCCAAACATGCATAAACAAAACCATATTCACAATACATGACAGACATACATTACACCAAAAATTAATAACTCTAAGGCAACTGATTTTTATTTAAGCCTCCCTTCCTTAGACGTTTTGATACATAGAGAACCATTTCAATGTAAATTCAGTATTTATAGGAAACCGACTAACAACTTAACTTATGTTCATTTCTTCTCAGGCCACCATCTTAATATAAAAATATCAATTTTTTCCTCTGTGTTTTTACGAGCATTGCGAATTGTCAGTCCACAATATTTGGATCAAGAAATTGAATACATAAGAAAAATAGGGAAAGATTTATGCTATCCTTCACATATATTAGACATTTGTTATAATAAAGCCCACAAAAAGTTTTATACTGTAAATAACACAGAAAGAAAATTCTAAGAACATTCTCAGTTTGCCTTATCTTAACGGATTTTAAACCATTAAACCATTGTTAAAAGCTTTTAATGTCAACCTTGTTTTTTCCTATAATAACACATTAAAAGAATGTTAATAAAAAATGGCCCCAGAGAAAGCAACAACATAATATATAAAATTCCATGTATGGATTGTCCCTCATTTTATCTCGGACAGTCCAGCAAAGGCTTAGAAGTAAGGCTAAGCCAGCATAAATATTCTGTAAAAACTGGGC
The DNA here is from genome assembly GCF_015104395.2 of Macrobrachium nipponense. Taxonomy (NCBI): domain Eukaryota; kingdom Metazoa; phylum Arthropoda; class Malacostraca; order Decapoda; family Palaemonidae; genus Macrobrachium; species Macrobrachium nipponense. Next base: position 23,282,191 of record NC_087210.1, read on the forward strand.
AAAAATCTAATGCATTATTCATTCATTTAAGTGAAAACAACCACCGAATAAATTGGATTGATAGTTCAGTAATTGCAAGGTCAAGAGATGTCTTATCACGAAATCTTTTAGAATCTGCTTTAATACAACTTACTTTTCATTGTAATTTCAATGTTAGTCGTGGCCTTTTTCATTTAGACCCTTGTATCTGTAACATGTTTAAGAATGACCTCAAAGATATAATTACTGACTTAAATAAAAATCAGTTGCCTTAGAGTTATTAATTTTTGGTGTAATGTATGTCTGTCATGTATTGTGAATATGGTTTTGTTTACCAAGTTCCGAATACTGCCACCTATAATCCTTTAATTGTCTGGAAATTGTATCTGAGATGATTGTCTTAAACCTTTAATTGCACCCATTGTTTATGCTTGTTTTGGGAAGGTTTCCTTATTTCCAGGTGTGTCGGATTCTCAGGTACTAACTCTTATAATCCCTATCTGTCAGTTATACGAATCTTCTTGTATTGTCTTTTCTCGTATTATGTCAGTCTCTGCTCAGTAAAGGACTTTTAAAGTCGAAAGATCTTGCAAACCTCCTTCGTTTATTTTTCCTTCGTGGCATTTATCGTTATTTATGGATTTATCACGTTCCTAACTTTCGTGATTCAGTTATACATATATATATATATATATATATATATATATATATATATTATATGTATATGTATATATCTATCTAGTATCTATCTATCTATCTATCTATTATATATATATACTAGCTTATATATATATATATATTCTATATCTATTATATTATTATATATTCATACATACATATATAGAGAGAGTAGATTTCTTCCTTCAATATACAAAGCCACAAAGAAATAATCTCAGCTTAAATGTTATTACAACCTCACCCAATGCACAGTTTTTACACACGAATACCACTCAGATTTAATTTTTGCATTTTGTTATATTGTTTACATCCTTTTACAAACTTTAATGGCGTTCTCTGTCAAATTATAAAGCCAGTATTTAACCTCGGTTCAGACAGACTGAAACACTAAATTATATGATTCGGGTAAATATAAACTGATTTTGTCCTAAGTTCTGAAGTCGTGTTCTTTCTCAAAATCAAAGTTTTGGACGATGGGATTTTTAACGCACTATAGATGCCTGGTATCGTGAAATGTTTTTGCATTCCACTTATTTCCAGTATTGTTAATTTTATGAGATATTTGAGGAATTAAGCTCTAAAGCTAAAGTTAAGTATATCTTAATTTAACCAGACCACTGAGCTGATTAATTGACCCTCATCGCAGAGAAGGGAAGGTGAATGCAAATACAGAAAAGTACCGATTATCACTTTCTTTTTCTTCCTGATATCAAAGTAAATTTCAAAGTACTTGCAAACATGCCCGGAACAAGTCATTCATGAAAAATTATACGGAAAGTTATAAAAAAAATTCTTATAGCTGGAAATTTTCTTAACAACTCGTTTACGTGACAAGAGATGTAAATAAATTAGGATTAAAGAAAGAGCTAATTTATAACAATCAATAGCATGTTTCTTTTCGGAACTTAATGATAAATTCTATTGTCTAGTAAAAGAAGATTAAATGTTATTGATGCTCATTCTTTCTTTAGCAGGACAGTTGTCATTAAATTCATTTGGGTCTCTTGTGAGTCGGAGACAAAGATAATACGCTATCTTAAACAAATCTCATCCAGGGCATCATTCTCAAGCCTTTTCGTGGACCTGGATAACAACCATCTCTCAATATTTACAGTTACAAACCCTTGACCGAATATCAATATATGATTCTTGTATTCAGTTTCGCATGCAGTAGAGAAAGTGCCTTGATCGTAAAAAACAAAAAAAATCTTAAGTAGCGTATAAGATAGTACTAAAAGAGTAATAAGTCTCCTTCCTTGCAAGGTCATAACCGAAGCAAATGATTCATTGAATCCTAAATCCCGTAGGGTAAATAGAGACGTCAGTGCTCCCCACGTGGTGCTTTGTATGCATTACTCAAGGGCGTCTGATGGTTGGTAAAAAAAGATGAATGAAGAAACTTTATGAAGAATGAGGCAGTGGAGTTGCTGAGATTACGGGATAGGTATAGAAACAAAGAGGTTGGAATATTTGGTAAACAACCCATGGGCAAAGGTACCGCAAATTAAAGCTCACGAGAGATACATATGCAATCGGAGCATCTAGGTGGGATATCGCTGACACATAATCCCATTTTCACCACTGAATTAACGCTAGCATTTAATTTTTCCATGTTTTAACCTTTTAACTAAGGTATTTGCAACAACAAGTACTCTCAAAGTCACCCTACCTACTTGTACTCCTTAGTCATTTGGCTTCCACTTTCGATACGTAATTCATATTCATAAAATACCCTCTACCAAGTACCGAGTTCCCTTACGCAAGATATCTCTATCTGCATCATTTATTCCTAGATCCATTTACTCATTAACATTCCTCTAATAGCATCTCATCCTCAATGAGTCCTTGCTCAAGGCCTCCCTTCCGTAATTGCTTGCCTTGTTTCTCTCTCTCTCTCTCTCTCTCTCTCTCTCTTCTCTCTCTCTCTCTCTCTCTCATTCTTGACTATGATATTCAGGTCCTGAGCTCACACGCGTCATCCTCCTTTTTGCCTTGCGATTTTACCTTTCTTTCTCCGCCCCCTAAGTTCTCATTCATTCATCCTACCACACGAAGTTTTATTTCCGCTTTCCTCCTTCTAAACTGCAAATTTTGCTTAGCAAGAGAGAGAGAGAGAGAGAGAGAGAGAGAGAGAGAGAGAGAGAGAGAGACGTGTATGTATGCATGTACTGCGGACGAGACGTGGACTCTAATTGTAACTCTGATTGGGAGTATTTGTACATCTTGACGTTCATTCATAGAACTATGACAATTGAATCGCACACATTTCAGAAGAGAAATTAATTTTGGTGATTTTCCCAATTAATTTTTTAATTTTTTCTTTAAAAATACGGTTCGTATGAGACGGTTCGTATGCCTTAAGAGGTCTAAAATGGAAACGCTTAAAATTAGATTTGATCATTCCAATTCGCGTAGGGTGTTATTATATTGCTGTTGACCCCTAGTGAATATTCTTTTTTTTATCTGGTGAAGAGTTTCATTTTCGTTTCCAGTGAAGGCAGAGGGTTGAGCAGATGAAGTGATAATGCTTATTTTCTATGCTTTGCAAAACGGTCACTGAGGGTTTCCTTGTGTATTTCCATTACGCCTTCGCTTCTGTTGTTAAAAAAATACCAAGAGAAAAAGAAAAGAACAGGCTCTAATTAAAATCTCGATAAAGATGTTGAGTTGGGTAAATGTTGAATATAATAGATAATCTGGTAAGTATAGTAAGTGTACGATGCTGAAAAGTGAAATGAAAAAAGTCATTTTAAAATCAGAATCTTTATGTTCAGAATCACCTAGAACCCTCGTGAATAAGTTTCATTTACTTTTCAGGGGTATTCACTTTTACATAAGTCTCCTTTGCATTTTCAGTATAAGCAAATACCACGGGCTTCCCTTTTAAGGAAGGTTGACGTTAATGCTGCTTTCCATAGATGAATTTGACTGCAGAAATACCTGAAAAGGAATGTTTTGGAAGGTATATATATGTGTGTGTGTATGTATATCAGTATACACACACACACACACACACACACACACACATATATATATATATATATATATATATATATATATATATATATATATATAATATATGAGAGAGGAGAGAGAGAGAGAAAGAGAAGAGAGAGAGAGAGAGGAATACAATCACACACACACACGCGTGAATGTATGGGTGTGTGTGTGTATGTATATTATCTTCCTAACTGTATATGTACGATATGCTTTTCCCAATTAGCACATGCTGTTATCGTTAATATTATGGTACCTTTGGAAAAGTAAATCCACAGTAATATGTCTGATCTGTTATTTAAAATACAAAGCAGAGAGCTTTCGAAGCCCTGCACGGTCCTCCTTGTCAATCTGAATACAATTACTAACAGTGACCATACAAGAACTCTGTTTTTCGACTAGTTTACAAATAGCCTGTTTGATGATGTAGTTGGCTCTTCACGTTATCCCCTCGTTCTCCAACGGCAAACCAGCTAATCGCCTAGATCTTCGAAGTGGCGGTTCGTCTCTTGCATCGTTTGATATGTATCCATAGCAGCTTGGGCGCCTGCAACTAGGGACGGGATGGGTCTCTGTTACCTGAACGAAAGAAGATGAGGCAGCGGCAGTATCAGAGGTGGCTAGATTATTGGTGTTATTACCATGCAACCTATATCTGTTATAATCTCTGATAAACTGACAGCAAATTATTTCATTCAAAATAAAATCTTCTTGCGTAAAGGCTTTATTGCCTTCAATAGAGAGACCCCTGTTAATAATTGCTCCTTCAACTAACCTTCTAATACCTGTATCCTTACTATTGAAAATTACTTTTGACTCGTTCCAATTAATGCGGTGATCGTCATTTAAACTATGTGAGACTAGTGCATTATTCTCAGCATGCAAATTATAAGCTCTTTTGTGTTCATTGATTCTGATTGGTAGTCCCCTCCCACTTTCTCCGTAATATTTCTTATCGCAATCCAGACAAGGTATTTCATAAACACCAATTTCTTTGTTAAAGCTTTGGTTGGAGTTATTATTTTGCATGAGACAGCCTTTGAGTGTATTCTTATAGTTGAATACTAGGTTGACCTTTTCTTCACCTTTTTCATTTACTGTTTTTCTAATATTATGTAAGTTGGGATTAAATGGTAAGGTTATACTTTTTAGATTCTTTTTTGTATTCATATTGACTTTTTATATAGAAAAATCCTTTTGGCTTTAGTGAAGGCATTATTTATGAAATTTTCTGGATAGCATAATTTTCTAAAAACTTCTTTTATATGATTAAATTCGCTGTCAATATATTCAGGATCACATATTTTTCAAGGCTCTTAGGATGAAATTTATCATTATATTTTGCTTTAGCTTCATTATTATGAAAAGATAGAAAAGGGGACATAACGCTTCAGCATTAGTCACTTTTCTGTAAACACTAAATTTAAAACTAAATGAAATAGGGTCATGGTATACCAAAACATCCAGAAAGGGCAGCTTATTTTCTACTTCATATTCTACTGTAAATTGAATGGAAGGTAGTATGCTATTGACAAATCTCAAAAACTGTTCGAAGTCTATTTGATTACCTTGGAAAATTACGAAGACATAGTTTAAATGACGATCACCGCATTAATTGGAACGAGTCAAAAGTAATTTTCAATAGTAAGGATACAGGTATTAGAAGTTAGTTGAAGGAGCAATTATTAACAGGGGTCTCTATTGAAGGCAATAAAGCCTTTACGCAAGAAGATTTTATTTTGAATGAAATAATTTGCTGTCAGTTTATCAGGGATTATAACAGATATAGGTTGCATGGTAATAACACCAATAATCTAGCCACCTCTGATACTGCCGCTGCCTCATCTTCTTTCGTTCAGGTAACAGAGACCCATCCCGTGTCCCTAGTTGCAGGCGCCCAAGCTGCTATGGATAACATATCAAACGATGCAAGAGACGAACCGCCACTTCGAAGATCTAGGCGATTAGCTGGTTTGCCGTTGGAGAACGAGGGGATAACGTGAAGAGCCAACTACATCATCAAACAGGCTATTTGTAAACTAGTCGAAAAACAGAGTTCTTGTATGGTCACTGTTAGTAATTGTATTCAGATTGACAAGGAGGACCGTGCAGGGCTTCGAAAGCTCTCTGCTTTGTATTTTAAATAACAGATCAGACATATTACTGTGGATTTACTTTTCCATTTTATTTTATTAACTCATGTGATTATGAGGTTTCTTTGAATGGTACCTTTTGTAAACGATACAAATATTATTGCTTACGTATTTTCTTATTCTGTTCTA
>NC_087210.1:23288626-23331126 GCF_015104395.2 Macrobrachium nipponense
TAGAACAGAATAAGAAAATACGTAAGCAATATCATTTGCATCGTTTATAAATGTACCATAATATTAACGATAATAGTATGTGCTAATTGGGAAAAGCATATCATACATATACAGTTAGGAAGATAATATACATACAAACACACACACACACACACACACACACACACCCATACATTCACGCGTGTGTGTCTCGTTAAATAATTGTGAGTCTCTCTCTCTCTATCTCTCTCTCAGTCTCTCTCTTCTAATATATATATATATATATATATATAGATAGAGATATATATATATATATATGTATATATATATTATAGATATATATATTACATAATATATATTATATATATATATTATTATCTATATAATATAATATATATATAATATATATATTATATATATATATTTAATTATATATATAGATTATATATCTATATCTATATATATATAATATATATTTAAGTATATAATAATATATATATAGATAGATATATAATAATATATATATATAAATATATATAATATATATAATTATATATATAGATATATGGCTATATATATATATATATATATATATATTAATTATATATATATTATATAATAATATATATTATATATATAATATATATATATATATATATGTGTGTGTGTGTGTGTGTGTGTGTGTGTGTATGTGTGTGTGTATACTGATATACATACACACACATATATATATATACCTTCCAAAACATTCCTTTTCAGGTATTTCTGCAGTCAAATTCATCTATGGAAAGCAGCATTAACGTCAACCTTCCTTAAAAGGGAATCCCGTGGTCTTTGTTTATAATGAAAATGCAAAGGAGGCTTATGTAAAAGTGAATACCCCTGAAAAGTATATGAAACTTATTCACGAGGGTTGTAGGTAATTCTGAACATAAAGATTCTGATTTTAAAATGACTTTTTCATTTCAATTTTCAGTATCGTACACTTACTATACTTACCAGATTATCTATTATATTCAAAATTTACCCAACTCAACATCTTTATCAAAGATTTTAATTAGAGCCCGTCCTTTCCTTTCTCTCTGAGTACTTTTTTTAACAAGAGAAGCGAAGGCGTAATGGAAATACACAAGGAAACCCTCAGTGACCTTGTGCAAAGCATAGAAAATAAACATTATCACTTCATCTGCTCAACCCTCTGCCTTCACTGGAAACGAAAATGAAACTCTTCACCAGATAAAAAAAAATATTCACTAGGGGTCAACAGCAATAGAATAACACCCTACGCGAATGATCAAATCTAATTTTAAGCGTTTCCATTTTAGACCTCTTAAGGCATACGAACCGTCTCATACGAACCGTATTTTTAAAGAAAAAATTAATTGGAAAATCACCAAAATTAATTTCTCTTCTGAAATGTGTGCGATTCAATTGTCATAGTTCTATGAATGAACGTCAAGATGTACAAATACTCCCAATCAGAGTTACAATTAGAGTCCACGTCTCGTCCGCAGTACATGCATACATACACGTCTCTCTCTCTCTCTCTCTCTCTCTCTCTCTCTCTCTCTCTCTTGCTAAGCAAAATTTGCAGTTTAGAAGGAGGAAAGCGGAAATAAAACTTCGTGTGGTAGGATGAATTAATGAGAACTTAGGGGGCGGAGAAAGAAAGGTAAAATCGCAAGGCAAAAAGGAGGATGACGCGTGTGAGCTCAGGACCTGAATATCATAGTCAAGAATGAGAGAGGAGACAGAAGAGAGAGAGAGAGAGAGAGAGAGAGAGAGAGAGAGAGAAACAAGGCAAGCAATTACGGAAGGGAGGCCTTGAGCAAGGACTCATTGAGGATGAGATGCTATTAGAGGAATGTTAATGAGTAAATGGATCTAGGAATATGATGCAGATAGAGATATCTGCGTAAGGGAACTCGGTACTTGGTAGAGGGTATTTTATGAATATGAATTACGTATCGAAAGTGGAAGCCAAATGACTAAGGAGTACAAGTAGGTAGGGTGACTTTGAGAGTACTTCTTGTTGCAAATACCTTAGTTAAAAGGTTAAAACATGGAAAAATTAAATGCTAGCGTTAATTCAGTGGTGAAAATGGGATTAATGTGTCAGCGATATCCCACTAGATGCTCCGATTGCATATGTATCTCTCGTGAGCTTTAATTTGCGGTACCTTTGCCCATGGGTTGTTTACCAAATATTCCAACCTCTTTGTTTCTATACCTATCCCGTAATCTCAGCAACTCCACTGCCTCATTCTTCATAAAGTTTCTTCATTCATCTTTTTTTACCAACCATCAGACGCCCTTGAGTAATGCCTACAAAGCACCACGTGGGGAGCACTGACGTCTCTATTTACCCTACGATTTAGGATTCAATGATCATTTGCTTCGGTTATGACCTTGCAAGGAAGGAGACTTATTACTCTTTTAGTACTATCTTATACGCTACTTAAGATTTTTTTTGTTTTTTACGATCAAGGCACTTTCTCTACTGCATGCGAAACTGAATACAAGAATCATATATTGATATTCGGTCAAGGGTTTGTAACTGTAAATATTGAGAGATGGTTGTTATCCAGGTCCACGAAAAGGCTTGAGAATGATGCCCTGGATGAGATTTGTTTAAGATAGCGTATTATCTTTGTCTCCGACTCACAAGAGACCCAAATGAATTTGATGACAACTGTCCTGCTAAAGAAAGAATGAGCATCAATAACGTTTAATCTTCTTTTACTAGACAATAGAATTTATCATTAAGTTCCGAAAAGAAACATGCTATTGATTGTTATAAATTAGCTCTTTCTTTAATCCTAATTTATTTACATCTCTTGTCACGTGAACGAGTTGTTAAGAAAATTTCCAGCTATAAGAATTTTTTTTATAACTTTCCGTATAATTTTTCATGAATGACTTGTTCCGGGCATGTTTGCAAGTACTTTGAAATTTACTTTGATATCAGGAAGAAAAAGAAAGTGATAATCGGTACTTTTCTGTATTTGCATTCACCTTCCCTTCTCTGCGATGAGGGTCAATTAATCAGCTCAGTGGTCTGGTTAAATTAAGATATACTTAACTTTAGCTTTAGAGCTTAATTCCTCAAATATCTCATAAAATTAACAATACTGGAAATAAGTGGAATGCAAAAACATTTCACGATACCAGGCATCTATGTGCGTTAAAATCCCATCGTCCGAAACTTTGATTTTGAGAAAGAACTCGACTTCAGAACTTAGGACAAAATCAGTTTATATTTACCCGAATCATATAATTTAGTGTTTCAGTCTGTCTGAACCGAGGTTAAATACTGGCTTTATAATTTGACAGAGAACGCCATTAAAGTTTGTAAAAGGATGTAAACAATATAACAAAATGCAAAAATTAAATCTGAGTGGTATTCGTGTGTAAAAACTGTGCATTGGGTGAGGTTGTAATAACATTTAAGCTGAGATTATTTCTTTGTGGCTTTGTATATTGAAGGAAGAAATCTACTCTCTCTATATATGTATGTATGAATATATAATTATCATATACTAGGATAGATAGATAGATACTAGATAGATATACATATACATATATATATATATATATATATATATAGATATATATAGATATTATATATATAATATATGTATAACTGAATCACGAAAGTTAGGAACGTGATAAATCCATAAATAAAGATAAATGCCACGAAGGAAAAATAAACGAAGGAGGTTTGCAAGATCTTTCGACTTTAAAAGTCCTTTACTGAGCAGATACTGACATAAATACGAGAAAAGACAATACAAGAAGATTCGTATAACTGACAGATAGGATTATAAAGAGATTAGTACCTAGAATCCGACACACCTGGAAGATAAGAAACCTTCCCAAACAAGCATAAACAATGGGTGCAATTAAAGGTTTAAGACAATCATCTCAGATACAATTTCCAGACAATTAAAGGATTATAGGTGGCAGTATTCGGAACTTGGTAAACAAAACCATATTCACAATACATGACAGACATACATTACACCAAAAATTAATAACTCTAAGGCAACTGATTTTTATTTAAGTCAGTAATTATATCTTTGAGGTCATTCTTAAACATGTTACAGATACAAGGGTCTAAATGAAAAAGGCCACGACTAACATTGAAATTACAATGAAAAGTAAGTTTGTATTAAAGCAGAATTCTAAAAGATTTCGTGATAAGACATCTCTTGACCTTGCAATTACTGAACTATCAATCCAATTTATTCGGTGGTTGTTTTCACTTAAATGAATGAATAATGCATTAGATTTTTGCCCAGTTTTTACAGAATATTTATGCTGGCTTAGCCTTACTTCTAAGCCTTTGCTGGACTGTCCGAGATAAAATGAGGGACAATCCATACATGGAATTTTATATATTATGTTGTTGCTTTCTCTGGGGCCATTTTTTATTAACATTCTTTTAATGTGTTATTATAGGAAAAAACAAGGTTGACATTAAAAGCTTTTAACAATGGTTTAATGGTTTAAAATCCGTTAAGATAAGGCAAACTGAGAATGTTCTTAGAATTTTCTTTCTGTGTTATTTACAGTATAAAACTTTTTGTGGGCTTTATTATAACAAATGTCTAATATATGTGAAGGATAGCATAAATCTTTCCCTATTTTTCTTATGTATTCAATTTCTTGATCCAAATATTGTGGACTGACAATTCGCAATGCTCGTAAAAACCACAGAGGAAAAGAAAAAATTTGATATTTTTTATATTAAGATGGTGGCCTGAGAAGAAATGAAACATAAGTTAAGTTGTTAGTCGGTTTCCTATAAATACTGAATTTACATTGAAATGGTTCTCTATGTATCAAAACGTCTAAGGAAGGGAGGCTTAAATAAAAATCAGTTGCCTTAGAGTTATTAATTTTTGGTGTAATGTATGTCTGTCATGTATTGTGAATATGGTTTTGTTTATGCATGTTTGGGAAGGTTTCTTATCTTCCAGGTGTGTCGGATTCTAGGTACTAATCTCTTTATAATCCCTGTCTGTCAGTTATACGAATCTTCTTGTATTGTCTTTTCTCGTATTTATGTCAGTAAAGGGCTTTTAAAGTCGAAACATATTGCAGACCTCTTTCGTTTATTTTTCCTTCGTGGCATTTATCTTTATTTATATTTATATATATATATAATATATATATATATATAAATATATATATATAATATATACATATATATATATATATATATATATATATATAATATATCTATATATTATATAAAAGAGAGGAGAGAGAGAGAGATAGAGAGAGAGAGAGAGAGAGAGAGAGAGAGGAGAGAGAGAGAGAGAGGGGATAAATCTTAGTTTAATCCTCTCAATGTCGAGCCTGTTTTAAATTCCGCGTAATTGAATGGTAACTGAACTAATTAATTATTATTTTACCTATGATTTAATGGGAGGGGAATTAGCCCAGAGGGGAATATGTAACGCACAGCCTCAGTTGGAGTCACCTGAACAGAGGCGAGCGAGTCCTATGTCAAATCTGACAGCGTTGAGTTACAACCCCCCAACCCGCCACTGATTGATTGGTTACTTCGACTTCACTTCCCTCTTTAATTTTGAAAGAATTTTGTCCAATATAATGATCTGCAAAGTGATCATATCCTATCTATAACCATAACGGAATATAATATGACGGAATATAATATGAAGCATCAATATAAATTGATAACATCAAATTCAGTGTCATTATGAATTTATGTTACTAAATTCATAATTTATATAAAAAGAAACATTACTGTAATGTTTCTAATAAATAAATCATAAATATCCTTTACTAAAATTCCTGTATCTTTAACTCAAGGCGAAACAACTTTTTCAAACCTTTTTATGATTTCCTAACCCCCAACAAGAACAACAACAACAACAACAACAACAGCAAAGTAGGTTGTAGGCTTATTCCTCGACATATTTTTTTAAGTTTTCCGATTCCCTTTATCGATAAGCTTACAGAATCAAATTCCCATTCTTTAAATTTTTTTCCTCGCAAAAACAGCATACTATAATATTCAACGACTTATTTTTCATTTTTTGATCTTCTCAGAAACTGTGTTCTGAACTACATCTGATATATGAACCTTTTTCTTATAAGTAAGAAAAAACTGCTCATTTTTATATACAGAATCACTATTTTTTTTTTTTTACAATATTATAATCGACGAATTATATTACATTTCTCGATCTTCTTATGAGAAAAGGTTCTCTGGACTAGCTCTGATGTATATCCATTACTTTTCTTTAGGAAAACCTTAAAAGCGAACAGAATCCCTTTTCACATTTTTAACTTGTCATCTTTTTCACGTCCATCATTTGCTGTAGTATCTTGGTGACCCACTTTTTTTTCGAATTAAGTTATCTCGAAATATCTTATGCGAGTCTTTTGCGAGTTTATTGATTCATCTTCTGATTTTCATTACTCATAAATGAATATGTTTAAAAATCTATTCATTCATTGATTCGTATTTTATTATTAGTTCATTGATCTAATTACTCAATCCATGATACTCCCGTTTCCATAAATTAACCGCTTAACAAATCTGTCTAGTTATCAATATATTTGTATATTATTCATCCATTTACCTAATTACTCTTTCCATGATACTTCTCCAGTTTCCAGGAATTCCAGAAAATTTTAGGAATAAAAAAAACTGGACCTAAATTTAAATTAAAAAAAAAAAAAAAGTTTAAGGGGGAGAAAGCCATATAATTAAAAAATGAAAAGTGCCTGGAGGCAATTAATGTCGGAGATTTACCGATGGGCAAATTTATAAAGCTGCTTGAAATATCAGTGACATCAGCAGGGCCTGAGTGGACGAGAATTTGTCATATTATGGAAGAGTGGGTGCCTTCTTATGACCCCCAGGTACCCCTCCAACATACACACCCACAAAAAAATATGCATTATAATTCCGAGATGTTTTTCTGGTCGTTGTACGTGGGATGTTTAAAGAAAACTCACCCATATTGACTTTTTTTTTCTTTAAGAGTTTTTATTCAAACAAGAAAATAATCAGGAAACCTCAGGAGTGAGCGTGACGGAGATATCAATAAAAAAAACTTAAACCGCCCAAATTATTAGTCAAACAGACAATACTTATTTGTATAATACAACACACCAACCAGCACACACACACACACACAACACACCACAGACACATATATATATACAATATATATATTATATATAAATATATATATATATATATAATTATATATATATGTTTATAACAGAATCACGAAAAGTTAGGAACAATGGATAAATCCATTAAATAAAAAGGGATATAAATGCCCACGAAGGAAAATAAACGAAGGAGTCTGCGAGATCTTTCGGCTTAAAAGCCCTTTACTGAAGCAGCCTACTGACAAAATACGAGAAAACAGACCAATACAAGAAGGTTCGTATAACTGACAGATAGGGATTATAAAGATATTAGTGCCTAGAATCCGATACACCTGGAAGATAAAGAAAACCTTCCCAAACGGGGGAGCATAAACAAAGGGTGCAATTAAAGGTTTAAGACAATCATCTCAGATACAATCTCCAGACAATTAAAGGATTATAGGTGACAGCTATACGGAACCTGGTAAACAAAACCATATTCACAAAAAATGACAGACATACATTACAATAACATTTTTTTTTTTTTTTTTTTTTTTTAATAACTCTAAGGCAACTGATTTTTATTTAATTTAAAGTCAGTAATTATATATTTTGAGGTCATTCTTAAACATGTTACAGATACAAGGGTCTAAATGAAAAAGGCCACGACTAACATTGAAATACAATGAAAAGTAAGTTGTATTAAAGCAGATTCTAAAAGATTTCGTGATAAGACATCTCTTGACCGTGCAATTACTGAACTGTCAATCCATTAATTCAGGTGAGGTTGTTTCTTTCAACTTAAATGAATAAATTAATGCATTAGATTTTTGCTGCAGTTTTTACAGAAGTATTTATTGCTGGCCTAGCCTTACTTCTAAGCCCTTGCTGGGACTGTCCCCGAGATAGAAATGAAGGGACAATCCATATTATATATAATATATTATATATATTATATTATTGATATATATATATTTATATATAATAATATAATTATATATAATATTTATATTATAATATATATATATATTATGTATACATAATATAATTATATATACATATATATATATATATATAAAGATATATATAATTATATTATATATATAAGATATATTTATATGTGTATTATATATTATATTAGTTATATATATATATATAATAATATATAGAATATATAATTATATATATAAAGATATATATTCCTATATAACCATATATATATATAGAATACATATATAATATATAATATATACAATATATATATAATATATATATATATATATTATTACATATATAGTTTAAATATATATATATATATATATATAATATATATATAATATATATACATATATATGTATAGAATACAGAATATATATATATATTATATATAATATATATATATATATATATATATATATTATATATATAAAGATACATTAGATATATATTATATATATATATATATATAATATATTATTAATAAATTATATATCTATTATAATTATATAATTTATAATTATATATATAATAGATTATATATATTATATAATTATATATTAATATATATATATATCTAATATCATACATAATATATATATATATATAATATATATTATATATATATATTATTAATTATATAGATATTTATATATAATATATAATTAATTATTATTATATATATATATATATAATATTATATATCTGATATAATATATTATATATATATTATATATATATATATTATATATATATATTACATTATAATACATTATATATATTACATTCACACATTACAAATATATTATATATATTATATATATTATATATATATATATACATTATAGATAATATATATGTTATATATGTATATAATATTAATATATATAATATATATAAATAATTTATATATATATTTATATATATTAATATATATTATATATAATTATTATATATATATACATATATACAAATGTAACATTACATAATGCATATAATTATACATATGTTACAATATTAATTATAATCGCACACACAACAATATGATATATGTATATATAAATACATATATATGTATATGTTATATAATATATATATATAATATAAAATAATATATTATTATATAATATATATATCTATATATATATAATATATATATTATATATATAATATATACAATATTATATAGATATATATATATATATATATTATATATATATATATATATAATATATAATATTATAATATATATAGATATAATTATATATATATATATATATAATAATAATATATTATATATTTATATATAATAATATATATTTATATATATTAAATATATTTAATTATAAATATATATAATATAATATATCTATATATAATATATATTATATGATTATATATATATATTATAATATATATATTATATTAATAATATATATATATATATTATATATATATATATAACATATAAATTACAAATTTACATACATATGCATATATATACAATATGTACATATAATATAAGAACGCACACACACATATATGATATACGTAGATATATTATATGATATTATATATAATAATATATTCGATATATTAGTATATCATACTATATATAATTATTAATTATATATACTAATATCTATATCTATATACTTATATTATAATTATTATATATTATATATATAATATATATTTATTTATATATATAGATATATATTTTATATATATAATATTATTATATATAATATATATATATATATAGATATATAATATTATATACATTACACCAACATACAAATAAAGATACATATTATATATATATTATTATATATATTTATATATTATATATATATACTATATGTATATCTATTATAATATATATAGATTATATATTATATATATATATATTAATATATATATATAATAGACCATACATTCTATACATATCTATAGAATATATATAATATATATATATATATATATTATATATATATATAATATATATATAATATACATTCACAACATACATAATATATATATTATAGATATATATTACATTACAAACACATACAAATATATTATATATAATAGATCTATATATTATATATATATACATATATATAAATATATATATATATTATATTATATATATACATATTTAGTATATATATATTATATATATTTATCTATATAGATATATATATATATATTATATATATATATAAATATTTATTATATATAATATATATATATATATATATATATATATATATATATATCTCTATACTCTAACTATATATGTATCGTATATATATACATCACCACATAACCATATATATATATATATATATTATATATATATATATCTACTATATATATAATATATTATATATATATAGATATATTATATATATCTATCTCTATCTATATATATATATATATATGTATATAGACTATATATATATATAATTAATATTATATATATATATTATAATTTATATAATATATATATATTTCTAATACTATATTCATATATATTTATTATATATATATATTATAATATATCTATATTTTTAATTATATATATATCTTTATATATATATCAATAATATAATATATATATATATATATATTATATATATATATATATATATATTATGATATATATATATATATTATTATTAATATATATAGATATAAGCCACGAGGGAAAATAAACAACGGAGTATCCGCAATTTCCCTCTATGGGTTATATCTTTATTTATGGATTTATCATGTTCCTAACTTTCGTGATTCAGTTATACATATCTATATATATATATATATATATATATATATATATATATATATATATATATATATATATATATATACTATATATATTTGTATATGTGAATGTACAAACTTGTATGTATATATAAATCATTTGCTCCGAAATAAAAAGACCATTTATTTTGACAATAAGATTCAATGTAAGGCTATGGCGAAAAATAAAGCTTTGAACACTGTAAATTATTCATTGAACTTCTCTTACAAATTATTAGTAAACTTCATAACCGGACTGACTATATTCTAAATGCAAAGAGTTCTTTTATCTTTACAAAACAAAAACTTTAGCAATCTCCGGTTTCCAACATAAAAAGATAAACTAAAAGACTCCTCAGGTCTTATGAAAAACATGAAAAATAAACAATAACATATTTTTTTTTAACAAGAGGATAAAAGTAACATTGAGTGATTTAACATTTTTTCTGAAGAATCAATTGAAGCAGGTATACATCTGAGTCCTTCATTTGACGACGCAGCTCGAGAGCAAGTCATTCTTCGCTTGAAGACTTCCAAGGATTTCCGCCGATTCCTTAGGCTCGGTTTTGAAGGATCCAGTCTCCGAGGAAACCGACTGCGCGAAGTAACGATGATTCAAAGTCCTCAAGGATCCGGGAAGACTCAGAGCCGTGTGCCTTAAACTAAAACTAAGCTTAGTGAAAGGCCCCTGCTTTGGTATGTCTGAAAAGATGTTTACCCTAGTAAAGCAAATAAAACAAGTGTTTCAAGTGAAGTGCGCAGATTTTGTTGCCAGTGCTTGGCTTATGAAGGACCTTATGAAAACGTGCGGATTCAATTGGCGGGTGACTTTTGAGAAAGAGCTTCACCTATGTGAAACCGCTTGTCAATCATTGTTGGATTTCAGGAAGGAAAACAGAGTGCGCCGCATTCTGGATTCCACCCTGAACTATATCGGACTTTCTAATGTTGTCGGATACGAGGAACCTACCTTGCCAGGCTGCAATGGACCCCTGGGTTTGTTGGTGAGGAAAAATCTTCACTTTGACCAGGGTGCCGCAGCCCACCAGGTTCTTCGAAAGGTAGATCAATATCTATTTTGGCCCAAGATGCTAATGTTTCTTACCACCATCTACGTCACCGTGCTCATCGCCAAAGGTGTGATGAGAACTGTTGGAGAGAAGCTAGTGACTTGGAATATGGACTGGAAAGAAGAAGTGGAGAACGTAACTGAAGTCATCTCGGAATACCCTATCGGAGGATTCACTGAAAACCCTGACACAGATGTGAGTGTGGTCGTCTTTGAGGAAGAAAGCCTCGAATTATCCCCCTGTGAGACAATGGCGATCATTGAGGCCCCATCTGAAGAAAACGAAGATCTTGCAGTGTGTTATCAGCAGGACTTCAACGAGACAGAGCAGGAAGACCAACATGAGGACGTCGAGGAACCAGCAATCGAAATCAAAGAACAAAATCAGGAAGCTCCTGATAAAACGCTGGAGGAAGACTCCCTCCCTCAAGAAATGGAAGAGAAAAAGGAGGTCGAACACGATCCTTCTCTCGAACAAAAAGAGGAAAATCTATTCCCTCCAGCAGAAAAGGAAATGCAAATGGCCTGCCATCCCGAAGGAATGATTCAGGAAGATGAAAACAAAATCCAGGAGGCACGAAATGATGAGAATACACATGCTGTGCCAATGACTCATAATGAACAGGAAAACGTTGCCTCGACTGGTACCCAGAAAAGAACGCGACCTGTCAAGTGTGGACCTTTAAAACGTGGTAGAGGTAAAACCTTCACGTTTCGCTGTGCTAAAGGCCTCGACTTTGGACAGATCATTGGAAAAGGAGGAAAGTTCACCAAACTGGCCAAGGAGGACCATGGAGTCATTCTGAACGTTCGCGATGATGGCTCAAGACTGGTTCAACTAACAGGGCCAAAGATGAATGTCGATAAGGTCTACCGAGAAATTAAATTCAGGGTTGACAAGACTTTCGACTTAAGTGAACTACCCCAGGTAACAAAAGGGCTCTTTGCAGTTGGAAAGGAAGAGTTCATCGTCATTGTTGGAAAGGAGTTCAAGGAGGCCTTGTTGGGCCCAAAGAACATAAACCTTCAGAGGTTGTTCAGGCAACTGAAAGTGAGTATCTACCTCCCTGACGATGATGACGACCACGAGTACATCGGAATGTTTGGCCCCCTGGAGCAAGCAAAGGAAGCCTACAGAGTAATTTTGGCCATGATGGAGGACATCAAGAACTGGCCAAAAGAAGAGGAGTTGAAACTCGTTGGCTTGAATTGCTATGAGTTCTGCTTACCACCAAAGGGCAGAGCTTTTCTCAAAGGCCTTTACAGACAGCTGGACAAAGAAATCAGCCACCTGTACGATGTGAAACTCATTCTCCCCCAGAGAAAGGACAAGAAGGAAGCGGCCTATTTAGGGGGAGACATGAAACAAGTGGCCCGGGCCTATCAACACGTCCAGGAAGTCCTTCAGGAGCTCAAGTTGGACAGTTCCAATATCACAACTGAAGGACTGAAGAGAATTGATGCAGGAAGATATCAATTCGAGGTCAACGCCCAACTAAAGGGACTGGTGGTTGGGTCAAAAGGACAGAATTTGATGAAAATTGAAAAGAAGCACAGTGTAAGGATAACGATGCACGCGAAAACAGAGAACTACATAACCATAAACGGTCATTTGGACGACGTCCAAGAAGCGTGCCGCGACATAAAGGAGATTACGGAGCCAGCAAGAGAGCGGAAAGGAGGGAATTTCCAACCGGTGGAACTCCTCCCAGGGCTGACGAAGATTGGGAATCGCCAGTACATGACAGTCCTCAACAGGCAGGAGATAGCCATTGTCATCGGCAAAAGAGGCCAGACCATCAAAAAGGTCACTTCCAAACACAATGTCTACTTCCATGGACCAAAGAGGAATGAGAGTACAGACAAATGCACGATCACAGGGGACGAAAAGGATGTAATTTCCTTCTATAACGAAGTCCAAGATATCCTGAAGAAGAAACAAGACGAGAGGAGCAATGACTGGGGAAACAGAGGGCATCCCAGACCTCTCGTCCTAGGAGATTTCTTCTAAACGGAGAAGGAATTTAAGGACGACACTCTCTCTCAGGACATGCATAGGGAAGAACTATAGTTTCTTCTAGTATGCTATGTCCCTTGATGAACATCTTGTACAAGATATTTGTCATGCGGACAATGGTCCAATATCTAGATCTATTCCTTCAGATATCCCCCCATTCGGAAGGAATAATCTAGAAGATGGGCTTGCAGAAAGAAGAATAGTTTCTACAAGTATGCTATGTCCCTTGATGAACATCTTTACAAGATATTTGTCATGCGGACAAGTGTCTAATATCTAGATCTATTCCTTCGGATATCCCCCATTCTGAAGGAATAATCTAAGAAGATGGGCTTGCAGAAAGAAGAATAGTTTCTTCAAGTATGCTATGTCCTTGATGAAATCATGTACAAGATATTTGTCATGCGGACAAGTGTCCAATATCTATACCTGTTCTTTCAGATATCCCACCAATCTGAATGAATAATCTAGAAGATGGGCTTGCAGAAAGAAGAATAGTTTCTTCAAGTATGCTATGTCCCTTGATAACATCTTGTACAAAGATATTTGTCATGCGGACAAGGGTCCAATATCTAGATCTGTTCTTTCCAGATATCCTACCAATCTGAGAGAATAATCTAGAAGATGGGCTTGCAGAAAGAAGAAATAGGTTCTTCAAGTATGCTATGTCCTTGCTTGATGAACATCTTGTAAAAGATATTTGTCATGCAGACAAGGGTCCAATATCTAGATCTATTCTTTCAGATATCCCACCAATCTGAAGGAATAATCTAGAAGATGGGCTTGCAGAAAGAAGAATAGTTTCTTCAAGTATGCTATGTCCTTTGATGAACATCTTGTACAAGATATTTGTCTTGCGGACAATTGTCCAATATCTAGGTCTGTTCTTTCAGTTATCCCACCAATCTGAAGGAATAATCTAGAAGATGGGCTTGCAGAAAGAAGAATAGTTTCTTCAAGTATGCTATGTCCCTTGATGAAATCATGTACAAGATATTTGTCATGCGGACAAGTGTCCAATACCTATACCTGTTCTTTCAGAGGATCCCACAATCTGAATGAATAATCTAGAAGATGGGCTTGCAGAAAGAAGAATAGTTTCTTCAAGTATGCTATGTCCCTTGATAACATCTTGTACAAGATATTTGTCATGCGGACAAGGGTCCAATATCTAGATCTGTTCTTTCAGATGTCCCACCAATCTGAAGGAATAATCTAGAAGATGGCTTGGCAGAAAGAAAAAGAATAGTTTTTCTTCAAGTATGCATGTCCCTTGATGACATCTAGTACAAGATATTTGTCATGAGGACAAGGGTCCAATATCTAGATCTATTCTTTCAGATATCCCACCAATCTAAAGGAATAATCTAGAAGATGGACTTGCAGAAAGAAGAATAGTTTCTTCAAATATGCTATGTCCCTTGATGAACATCTTATACAAGAAAATTATCATGCGGACAATGGTCCAATATCTAGATCTGTTCTTTCAGATATCCCACCAATCTGAAGGAATAATCTAGAAGATGGGCTTGCAGAAAGAAGAATAGTTTCTTCAAGTATGCTATGTCCCTTGATGAAATCATGTACAAGATATTTGTCATGCGGACAAGTGTCCAATACCTATACCTGTTCTTTCAGATGTCCCGCCAATCTGAAGGAATAATCTAGAAGATGGGCATGCAGAAAGTAGAATAGTTTCTTCAAGTATGCTATGTCCTTTGATGAACATCTTGTACAAGATATTTGTCATGCGGACAATGGTCCAATATCTAGATCTATTCTTTCAGATATCCCACCAATCTGAAGGAACAATCTAGAAGATGGGCTTGCAGAAAGAAGAATATTTTCTTCAAGTATGCTATGTCCCTTGATGAACATCTTGTACAAGATATTTGTCATGCGGACAAGTGTCCAATATCTATACCTATTCTTTTAGATATCCCACCAATCTGAAGGAATAATCTAGAAGATGGGCTTGCAGAAAGAAGAATAGTTTCTTCAAGTATGCTATGTCCCTTGATGAACATCCTGTACAAGATATTTGTCATGCGGACAAGGGTCCAATATCTAGATCTATTCTTTCAGATGTCCCACCAATCTGAAGGAACAATCTAGAAGATGGGCTTGCAGAAAGAAGAATAGTTTCTTCAGGTATGCTATGTCCCTTGATGAACATCTTGTACATGATATTTGTCATGCAGACAAGGGTCCAATATCTAGGTCTGTTTTTTCAGATATCCCACCAATCTGAAGGAATAATCTAGAAGATGGGCTTGCAGAAAGAAGAATAGTTTCTTCAAGTATACTATGTCCCTTGATGAACATCTTGTACAAGATATTTGCCATGCGGACAAGTGTCCAATATCTATACCTGTTCTTTTAGATATCCCACCAATCTAAAGGAATAATCTAGAAGATGGGCTTGCAGAAAGAAGAATAGTTTCTTCAAGTATGCTATGTCCTTTGATGAACATCTAGTACAAGATATTTGTCATGCGGACAATGGTCCAATATCTAGATCTATTCTTTCAGATATCCCACCAATCTGAAGGAACAATCTAGAAGATGGGGTTGCAGAAAGAAGAATAGTTTCTTCAAGTATGCTATGTCCCTTGATGAGCATCTTGTACAAGATATTTGTCATGCAGACAAGGGTCTAATATCTAGGTCTGTTTTTTCAGATATCCCACCAATCTGAAGGAATAATCTAGAAGATGGGCTTGCAGAAAGAAGAATAGTTTCTTCAAGTATGCTATGTCCCTTGATGAACATCTTGTACAAGATATTTGTCATGCGGACAAGGGTCCAATATCTAGATCTATTCTTTCAGATGTCCCACCAATCTGAAGGAATAATCTAGAAAATGGGCTTGCAGAAAGAAGAATAGTTTCTTCAAGTATGCTATGTCCATTGATGAACATTTTGTACAAGATATTTGTCATACGGACAAGGGTCCAATATGTAGATCTATTCTTTCAGATATCCCACCAATCTGAAGGAATTATCTAGAAGATGGACTTGCAGAAAGAAGAATAGTTTCTTCAAGAATGCTATGTGCCTTGATGAACATCTGGTACAAGATATTTGTCATGCTTACAAGTGTCCAATATCTATACCTATTCTTTCAGATATCCCACCAATCTGAAGGAATAATCTAGAAGATGGGCTTGCAGAAAGAAGTATAGTTTTTTCTAGTATGCTATGTCCCTTGATGAACATCTTGTACAAGATATTTGCCATGCGGACATGGGTCCAATATGTAGATCTATTCTTTCAGATATCCCACCAATCTGAAGGAATAATTTAGAATATGGGCTTACAGAAAGAAGAATAGTTTTTTCAAGTATGCTATGTCCCCTGATGAACATCTTGTACAAGATATTTGCCATGTGGACAAGGGTCCAATATCTAGATCTGTTCTTTCAGATGTTCCACCAATCTGAAGGAATAATCTAGAAGATGGGCTTGCAGAAAAAAAGAATAATTTTTTTCTAGTATGCTATGTCCCTTGATGAACATCTTGTACAAGATATTTGTCATGCGGACAATGATCCAATATCTAGATCTATTCCTTCATATATCCCCCCCATTCTGAAGGAATAATCTAGAAGATGGGCTTGCAGAAAGAAGATAGTTTCTTTAAGTATGCTATATCCCTTGATGAACATCTTGTACAAGATATTTGTCATGCGGACAAGGGTCCAATATCTAGATCTATACTTTCAGATATCCCACCAAACTAAAGGAATAATGTAGAAGATGGGCTTGCAGATAGAAGAATAGTTTCTTCAAGTATGCTATGTCCCTTGATGAACATCTTGTTCAAGGTATTTGTCATGCGGACAATGGTCCAATATCTACATCTATTCCTTCATATATCCCCCCCATTCTGAAGGAATAATCTAGAAGATGGGCTTGCAGAAAGAAGAATAGTTTCTTCAAGTATGTTATGTCCCTTGATGAACATCTTGTACAAGATATTTGTCTTGCGAACAAGTGTCCAATATCTAGATCTATTTTTTCAGATATCCCACCAATCTGAAGGAATAATCTAGAAGATGGACTTGCAGAAAGAAGAATAGTTTCTTCAAGTATGCTATGTCCCTTGATGAACATCTTGTACAAGATATTTGTCATGCGGACAAGGGTCCAATATCTAGATCTATACTTTCAGATATCCAACTAATCTAAAGGAATAATCAAGAAGATGGGCTTGCAGAAAGAAGAATAGTTTCTTCAAGTATGCAATGTCCCTTGATGAACATCTTGTACAAGATATTTGTCATGCTGATAATGGTCCAATATCTAGATCTATTCCTTCATATATCCCCCCCCCCCATTCTGAAGGAATAATCTAGAAGATGGGCTTGCAGAAAGAAGAATAGTTTCTTCAAGTATGTTATGTCCCTTGATGAACATCTTGTACAAGGTATTTGTCTTGCGGACAAGTGTCCAATATCTAGATCTATTCTTTCAGATATCCCACCAATCAGAAGGAATAATCTAGAAGATGGACTTGCAGAAAGAAGAATAGTTTCTTCAAGTATGCTATGTCCCTTGATGAACATCTTGTACAAGATATTTGTCATGTGGACAAATGTCCAATATCTATACCTGTTCTTTCAGATGCTATGTCCCTTGATGAACATCTTGTACAAGATATTTGTCATGCGGACAAATGTCCAATATCTATACCTGTTCTTTCAGATATCCCACCAATCTGAATGAATAATCTAGAAGATGGGCTTGCAGAAAGAAGAATAGTTTCTTCAAGTATGCTATGTCCCTTGATGAACATTTTGTACAAGATATTTGTCATGCGGAAAGTGTTCAATATCTAGATGTATTCCTTCGGATATCCGCCCCATTCTGAAGGAATAATCTAGAAAGATGGGGCTTGTCAGAAAAGAAGAATAGTTTCTTCAAGTAATGGGCTATGGTCCTGTTTGATGTAACATCTTGTATCAAAAGATATTTGTCATGCAGACAAGGGTCCAATATCTAGATCTATTCTTTCAGATATCCCACCAATCTGAAGGAATAATCTAGAAGATGGGCTTGCAGAAAGAAGAATAGTTTTTCAAGTATGCTATGTCCCTTGATGAACATCTTGTACAAGATAGGTCATTAGTGACCTCTAGTGACCCTACAGTGACCTCTCCCAGTAGCTGAGGATTTGTATGAAACTGTTCTGATTTTTCACAAGTTCTTTGACTCGGTAAATAACCGTCTTTGGATGGGACAAGATATGAACGTTAATGTAGCTACAATCATGAATCGGTTATAATCTCTGTCAAAACTAAAAAGTGTAAAATAAAACATATAATAATAAAGTAAAAAAAATAATTATGAAAATGCACGAAAAAGTTAAAAATGTGTTTTTGGTGACACCAAGATTTTCTTACAATCAACCACCATGTCCAAAAAAATAAAAGCGTGGGCGCCAGATATTTAAGGAAATGAATGTAAGAGATAAAAAATATATACTTCGTTTCTTGTCGCATTTCCTTCCATGTTCGACGGCGCCACACTTTTATTTTTGCGGGCATGATTTATTGTAATGAGATCCTAATGTCTCGAAAAAAAAATTTTCTTCTTTTTTCGGTGCATTTTAATAAAAGTGTTTTTAAAACACTTTATCATATTTCTTTATTGTTATACATGATGAAATCATCTTTGCAAAATTTAATGTTTCTACAAACAACAGGTATATTAAAAAAAAAACATCAAAATTTTTGGCGGGTAATAGCTACTTTAGTTCAGTCTCAAAATCATTGTCTAGTTTCTCAGTCGCAAACTTAATCGAAGACCTTCAGAAGCTCGAAGGTTGAGATTTTCAAGGAAGTTTGCTGTTACATTTTATCGAGCTTGTTGCATGTAAACGAATGATTCGCTTTAATAATATTTAAGATGCAGACGAGTTCTTGGTATCATGAACAGGTATCCATATTACAGTAGCTCGAGGATAAGTGAGAACAAAATGAAAATGTGATAATTACAATTGTAGTAACAACTCCTGTGCAATTAGTTGTGGGCTATAAATAACAGATATCATTGAATAAATGATTGGGCTGTAAGTTACTGATTTATGAATATAGAAAAAAAAAGATGTAATTACCCAGATGTTTGTAAATTAAGATGCACAAACCTTTTAAATGTGTTAATTCAGTGTTATTTTGTGTTTACATAACGGACATATACATTTTTAAGGGCCGTACTTTACATAGGAAAGAACATTGCTACACAGTTTATTTCCCGTAAGGAATAAAACTTGTTTAAATAAATTTCTTGGCGAAACGATGCAAATCAAATGACCGAAGCAGAGAGCAGTAGTCATTCGAATTCCTCGTTAATTAATAGCTGTGTCTCTGAGCAATCAAATTTCTCCGATATTAGGATAAGCCATCAGGCGGTAATGTGTTTCACAAGGACCTATATTGCGAATGCAATGGATGCATCGAAAGACAGGCAAATATTATAATGCATTGGTTGGTGAATATGATTTAATTTACTGATACGTTTAGTTTTAAAGCTCCGCACCCATGCAAAACATTTTATTTTTAAATAGACCAATGCATCCTTAACAGAACAGTGCACTTCATGTACTTTTGAGTTTTCATTCGTTGATTGACATTTTATTTCAACAAAAATGAAAAGTTACAAAGAACTACTATATATCTGGAATGCGTATGGTCGCTTTTTATAACATGCTTATTACAACGTACTCGCCTAACCCACTGTGCTTCGTATTGACTTGAGCAGTGAATTGCATACCTGATTAGTTGACATGGTGGCTGCAATCTACTAAGGTCTTTTTTTCATCGAGGAATTATTTTCAGCACTTCAGAAATTTATCTTGATTGTTGATCAGTCATTGGAAAATATAGCTTTGTGATACACGTTGCTATCGAAGAAACGATATCTAAGTGTATCCAGAGTTTTAATTGTGTTTTGAAACGGCAGTCGATATGTTGGTCATCCCTCCTACTCTTAGACAACCGACATTATTGTATAGCAATCCTTCGGTGAATCATGTTCTTGATAGTTGAATTAATTAGGCCGTGTAAGTGAGGGTTAAAGGGACCTGGTGTCAACCCTTCTCAATGGAAGAGGCAACCGTACAAAATGCGTTATATCACCGTGTTTATCGTCGTCATCAGCGGAGATGATTCCCCAACTTGGCCATACGTCTTGTACTGGCTTTTCCAGTAACAACACAGGCCGATTGCAATAAACCGTTCACAGCTATAATTTCCTGATATATGGAAGGATTTTGTTGCTCCACTCATGACTTACGAGCCATAAAGGAAACTATTAAAGAGACATCCTTCCTTCGTTACTTAGTATAAGCACAGAACTACATCGTTGCTCTGGACTGTCGTGATTTCAACAGCTATCGAACCATACAGTGCACTAGATGCACTGCAATCATGTTTCCCTTGATTTCTCAACTAATGTAATTACCTGTAATTTATCTTACTAAAACTTTTATGGGGAATGGATCCCCAGAGCATTCATTTTATGCTGTTTATTCATATTCTGAGTATTTTGACGATTTCCTGTGCTGTGGGTCAAAGACCGCTTACTGCAATGCTATTCCTGCAATAATGTTAGTAATTGAAGCGAGAGAGCTTATGAAGGGTTTGACTGAATTATAATGATTGCCTTGTGATTAAAGTAGATTAACCGTGGAACAGAAAATTGGCTGCAAATGTCATGATGAGATGTGTGAAGAGAAGACGGAACCATTTCAAGTCATATGCTACCCTTCAGTAACAGAAAATTAACAACAGTGAATCCTGGTGTAGCAAGGAAAGACAAAGTTGTCAACGGTAAAATCAGAAAGAAGATAGGGATATACAAAATCTTATGAAAATATTCATAAGACTACGGGACAAAAGCTTAATGAATTGTTAAGGCTAAGGTTAAGGATTCCCGAAGTGAGAGTGTGGATGACTAAAGTAGTAGGGTGAAGCAGATGTTGACGGGTAGGATTTCAGTATGAGTTACAGAAAATGCCTGAGGTTCTAATGTATTTCCCATGTAATGGTGGCAGTTAGCTTTAACCTTTATCAAGAATAAATTTGGTAAGGCACCAAGAAATGGAAGCCAAACTTTTTCCAGTCAGTTTGCAATAAGTTTCTTATCATTTTGTATTTCTCATTATGGGTTGCAATCTGCATTAGACTTTATGTCGGTGTTCTGTCTTTCAAGTGTATAATAAGCTCTAGTTGCCGCTGTCTTTTAAGCCACCTCTCTCAAGTTTTTCCAGACAATGTCCAGCGCACATGGGTAGCACACATAATATGTGTTCCGTTCGGTACTGGTGGCGTTCATAATCCTGTCAACATAGGCATCTGAATGGTACAGACATGATACTTGAGGGAGTAAGTGGTCTGATATCCTGAGCCATCTCGAATATGGTCTGGTCCTTTGAAATTTGCAATATTGCAATAGATTTTATCGACAGATCATTGGATTTTGTCTCACATCCACAGCCTTCAACACTAAGGGGTAATTCCTGGTTGTGGTGGAATAAGAAGAGTAACATTTTCAAAGAAAATTACATTGATGTTGATGTTTATTTTTAGCTCATATTTTATGATTTAGATGCTTCAGATAGTAACTGAAGTTGATTTTTTTTTTTCTGTGTGGGTTCAATTGATAATATATTCCGTTACACCAAACCGAAGCGAATAATCGAAATGAAGAGGTACTTTCATAATTGGCGCATTTCCACATACAAAAACACAGTTCTTCGTAATCTTATATTGCGATCTGTTATGAAGGATAATTGAGCATGTAACGGGAAGCGAAAATAGATGACAGACTTTAACTTGCGCACTGTAGCACATCAGACAGAATCACTAGACCTAGAACTCTATTAAGATTTCTGCACCGTAAAACAAAGTAATTAACTTTTGAAAAACTAAGGGAGATATAAAGGCTAATAGGCAAAATCACGGTGGAAAAAGGGGGTTGTATGAAACGCAGCTAAATGCTAAAAATATACACTGAAATTCCAGAAGGCAAAAAGCCGGACATATCAAAAAGTGACAATACATGAACCACTATCATAAAACATTCACAACCGAAAACAAAAGAATGTATTGAAGATAAAAGGGCCAAAAATCGGATACACTTTACTTTATCAAACAGAATGATAAAGCCTATAACAATTTTCAAAATGTTGCACAGAAAAAGTTTTGAAAATTTGCATTCAAAAACCTATTTAAAAAATTTTCAATGCAATTTTCATTTCAGAAGAGGAGATTTCGTTTAATTAAAATATTTAGAAAGAAATAGGAAGAATTATAATTTACAAATGAATACAAAGATAGCCCAAATGGACGAACATAACCCGTGGCTAAAAGCTTAAAAAAAATAATTTAAGAAAATTAAAATGTAACCTTTCTTTATCATACTCAATGATGCGGCTGCTCCGAATACTAGCCTGGAATGTGATGTAAGGCAGAAATGACAAGATAAGTGGCGTAGTGAACTATAATAATAATAATAATAATAATAATAATAATAATAATAATAATAATAATAAATTTATTATTATTATTATTATTATTATTATTATTATTATTAGTTATTATTATTTTATTAAAAGTATGGCTACTTCAGTAGCGTTACACTTGTAGAGATTCTTCTCTATTTTGCGAATAGCGGCTTTTTCCGTGCTACTTAAACAGGCTAGTAGCGCACCTATAGAGGTCATGGTCAAATACAGGGTCAAAACAGGTGTATATATTTGAATTTTACAGATAAACTATGATATCATAGTCATCAAAGCCATTAACGATTTTCTCTCTCTCTCTCTCTCTCTCTCTCTCTCTCTCTCTCTCTCTCTCTCTCTCTCTATCTAACTAAAAGCGAGCTTTCGTCTGGAGCTGCCAGGACTCATGACAAGAGACTCGAAATCGAGTTGCTCTTAGACTCCATCCAGCAACTCGAAGCCCGCATAGCATCGTGAGTACTACCGACGCCCTTCAACCCCTCCTACTTGCTGAACATCACGGTGCGACGCGCGGACAAGACAGCAGCCTTCGTCTTGATTGATACTGCCGAATATCGCGAGAAGCTGGATGCTATTTTGTCTGACGAGAGCAAGTTCGAGCGCCTGACGAGGAACCCGACAGATGACATCAAGAGGGAGGCTAACGGAGTCATCAGCGCAGTGAATACTGCGACAAACGCTGTCCACCTCCTGCCCATACAAGGAGACTACAGCCTGGGTTATTTATATGGTAATGTAAAAACCCACAAACAAGGAAACCCCCTCTGGCCGATCATCAGCCAGACGCCCGCCCCTACGTACGCCTTGGCTAAACGCCTCAACCAAATTTTTACCCTTTACGTCCCGAGTCGGTACAGCCTGCAGCCTTCGGCAGAGTTCTTAGAAGCCATCAAGGACGCCCCTGGTACCGGGATTATTGCCTCGCTGGACGTGGAGTCCCTATTTACGAACGTGCTGTCGACGAAACCATAGATATAATCCTTGATCGTGTCTACAGGAATCAGTCGACAGCGCCCCTCAACATACCGGAAGCCTTGCTCCGTACGCTGCTGGAGATCTGCACGAAGAAGGCCCCTTTCTCCACCCACCGTGGCCAGATGTTCCGCCAAAAGGACGGCGTGGCGATGGGCTCCTCACTGGGGGTCCTCTTCGCTAACTTTTATATGGGCACCATGGAGGAACGGGTCTTCACCAGGATGCAGCAACCCCGCAGATATGGACGTTATATTGACGACATCTTTGTGCAAGTCGACGCTGAGGATGAGGTAGAAGCCCTCCGTCAAGCATTTCAGCAGTTCAGTGTGCTGAATTACACAGTCGAACACAGCTCCGACGATCAGCGAGTGCCCCGCCAGATTCAAAAGCACCACCGTCAAGGCCTTCGTCAGGAGGGCCCTCTCCCACTGCTCGACCTGGCAGAACACTCACCAGGAACTCGACCTACGCCGCCCAAGTACTTGTGAATAACAGGTACTCAAATAAATTAATCAGCAAGGAAGTCCGCATAGCCCTGGAGAAATGGTACGGTAGTGGAGAAATGGTACGGTAGTGAGAGCCCGCAGCCCAGCCCCCAGGATAATATCTACAAAGCCTTAGTGAGTTCCCATTACCGTGAAGAAGAGGACTCCATTAAGAAAATTGTTTCTGAAAATGTATCCCCGACAGACGACACCAAGAATATCGACTTAATCATATATTACCAGAATCGGAGGACGCGCGACCTTATTTTGTAAAATAACCCCTCTCCACAGGTACAAGAACCCCTGAAGCAGACGCATGTAGTGTACCAGTATACATGCCCAGTCCGCGAATGCAGCGGCGCCTACGTAGGTATGACTGCCATGCGACTGTCGAAGAGACTCGTGCCACGCCCAAGAGGGAGCTATCAAGAATCACACCCACACCAAACATCAGGAGGCCATCTCCCGGGATGTCATCATACAGAACACGTCGGTTGCGCCTGCTGGAGAAGCTTCTCATCCAGCAAATAAAACCTACACTGAATAGGAGACAAGCATGGGGCAGACCCCCTGCTGTCAACCACAGATATAAGGAGGACGGACACCGCACCAAGATTACGGGCTGCTCTACGAGCAAGAGCCCGTGCCGGCACAAGGCCAGCTTAATCTTAAACAACAACGCACCAAGATCAGTCCACCCTCAGCTTCCCAGCCCGAGGATGTCTGGCAGCTCCAGACGAAAGCTCGCTTTAAGAAAGAGAGAGAGAGAGAGAGAGAGAGAGAGAGAGAGAAAATCGTTTAATGACTTTTGATGACTATGGTATCATAGTTTATCTGTAAAATTCAAATATATACACCTATTTTGACCCTGTATTTGACCATGACCTCTATAGGCGCGCTACTAGCCTGTTTAAGTAGCACGGAAAAAGCCGCTATTCGCAAAATAGAGAAGAATCTCTAAAAGTGTAACGATTCTGAAGTAGCCATTACTTTTAATAAAGTATGCTTGAGAGAGGGTCTGCCTCCTAATAGTTATTATATTATTATTATTCTGTTAAAAAGGATGGCAGAATTAAGCGAGGACGAACAAGCCCTCAAAAAGATCATCGAGGAAAACGTCAGCCCCGCCGACCCAGACAGAAATACTAAGATGATTATATATTATAAACGAAGAAGACGAGCAGCCTGGTGATGAGAAACAATCCTTCGGCGCCACTGCAGGATCCCTTGAAGAAGACGAGTGTGGTCTACCGTTACACATGCCCCGTCCGAGGATGCCTCGGCAAATACGTCGGTATGACCTCCATGCGTTTCTCCAAGCGAATCTCCTGCCACGCCCAAGAAGGAGCCATATTCAACCACGCCAGGACTGCTCATAACAAACGGATAAAAAGAAATGATATTATCCCTAATATCACCATAATCGATCAAACAAACGGATCCCGACGTCTGCCGGCCTCCTAGAAGCCCTCCATATAGGCAAGGAGAAACCAAACTTGAATATCACTCAAGAAACGTTTCTCCTTCCCACCGCCGCCCGGAGAGCAGCGAGCGACCCCCCGACGATGCCAGATAATCAGGAACCCCCACAGGATGATACGATTCCTGCTACAGACGGAATTCCTGACGTTCATCCCCAGGCACGCTACTGTGGCGCTCGCACGAGAGAATCCCCGAGACCTTCGAGGCGAGATCCACGGCTTCGCCCAAGACCGGCCCGACCAATGAGAATGCAACTCTAGGTCCGAGCCGCTATAAATACCGTTCCGCAAACTTTCTTGCTACAGTCACTTCAACCGACTTGTCAGAAGATGACCTACGAGAAGGTCGAAACGTCACGTGATACCAGCTATACCAGCACCAATACCA
Source organism: Macrobrachium nipponense (assembly GCF_015104395.2). Lineage (NCBI taxonomy): Eukaryota > Metazoa > Arthropoda > Malacostraca > Decapoda > Palaemonidae > Macrobrachium > Macrobrachium nipponense. The sequence goes on from NC_087210.1 coordinate 23,315,488, forward strand.
GCCCTTAAACCTAAGACGACCCCGGCCCGAACTGGACTACGCCTACGGAATAATACCAGCACTGACGACGACCCCTGCTTGACCTGGACCTGATATCTTGTTCTAATAAAAGATTCCTTCAGCATTTATAATTTTTGAAAATTCCCAATATGAATATTGGCCAGTTACTCAGAAACATCGCTGAGCCTGAGAAGCAAATTGTAAGGAAAAATAGAAAAAACAATATATAAAATCAACTCGCTTGATTCTGCCATCCTTTTTAACAGCATTTGCCTAAAAGAGGGTCTTCTACCAAAATATTATTATTATTATTATTATTATTATTATTATTATTATTAGTTTCTGACTGTTCCCTGAGATTTAATTGCAAATTGCATTTGTAATGTCACTGCAAATTTCCTTTACATATAAAGTCTTCATCATGACCCAAAAACACAGTTAAGCCCAACGTTGGGAAATGGCCTCGTTATTTGAATGGAAATTCTAGCGCATTGTTAGAGGGGTGATTATTTTTGTATTTGCAGTTTTCTTTATTGCCTGATCCTCATTATGTGCAGGGTGAACGATGGTCCTTAATCGCCTATTACGTTGACGTGAATCGTATATAGATAGACATTGTGTTAAATTACTTTGCATGAGGCTTCAGTGCGCTATGTCCAGGTATATTACACTACATTATTAACCTTTACATGCTTTAGAGACCACTTTGTAGACTGATTAGACAGGATTACGTCTACTCTTCATGTATCAGTAGTGTGTGTGTGTGTGTGTAAGAGAGAGAGAGAGGTGTGCAATGAGCGAAATTTTAATTAATGATGAAATGGTCTGAGATAAGATCAAAAAATTCCTCAAGTGCTTTCGTAATAACCTCTAGTTTAACGAGCTAGGAAAACTTATCAGGGACTTCTTTATTCGAGTTGTTCAATACTGCGGGGTTTTATGCTTCGAAAGATAGTATTTAAGACTTTGATAAGACTGGTTACCTAGGTACGGTTGTTGAATGTATTTATTTATTTTTTTATTTTACTAAAACTGGCATCACTGCTGGAGCAAATGTAAATACTACTACTATGTTTCCCCAACATTAGTGCAGTCATTGACCCATTTTTACTTGCATTCTTAATAAGTTCGTACATGGCTGAAGCTGATTTTAGCTGTGCAAAGCAGCGGAATAGAATGAACGTGGAAGCGCCTGTTGACTTACGACTGGAACTAGTCATTCACCAACCAAATTAAATGTCCTTGATTGACGCTCATGAAAAACAACAATCCCATGTCAACCAATTCAGTAAAAGGTTATCTTAAGTTATTTCTAATGTATCTAATGTTTCATGTATTATTTAAGAAGTTTCCCTCTCACTATTATTATTATTGATGTCAGGTTTGGGATGGACACTAGGGGCAATGCTAATGTCGGACACGCGCACAGTATAAGATTGTGAGAAATTCAGTTTTTTTGTCTAACTGCCATCGTCCGTATGTCACAAAATCCCCCGACTCTATGACAATAAACAGTTTTTCTTTTTTGTTTTCTTATATCTTATGAGACATATTCACAGGGGATGGAGATACAGAACAACTATTTTGTAGGGCTTTGTATGAGTTGCCCATACTGATGTATATTGAGAACAGGCTTTGGTATGCAGATTCCCGCATTAATGTTCTAGGAAACTGAACATCTGGTTAATTTTTACCATTCGTTTATTTTTTTTAGTACGCACCTAGGGGTCGATGAGGGATCAAGGACTCCATGAATGGGTCAGTGGGTTAAAAGGTTTGGGGAGCCTTGCCGTAAGGGGAGAGGGTACCATGTACACCTCACTGTAGGCATTATTGAAGGTTGTTTGCAACGATCTACGACCCCTGACTGCGCGAGCTTTGTAGTCTTTTACTTCATTTCCGTTTTCAATTTTTAATTTCACTGCCCAACACCTCTAACTGTTGATTCTTACTGCAACTGTGGAATTTTCTCCCAGTTCCACCCCTAGACTCTTCTACTCAATTTCCGTATTTTCTGTAACTCTGTACCTGTTGCCCAACCACTCCAACTCCACTTCTAATTGTACTGGGCACTTAATGACCGAAAGCGTTCGCCTTAACATCCTAAATTGGGGACTCCTCACTCGTGAGTTTACTGACATTTACTACTGCTAACTTTATAAAAGGTATTTTTAGATTTATTTCTTGGCATAAGGGATACTTTGCATTTTTCCAGATTAATGGAACCGTGATATTTCAAGGCGATGTTCTATGTTACTATATGCGCGTATACTGCTCCGCGTTCTTGTAAATATCTAATTTCCTCCGTGATACCGTGGTCAATGACTCGAATTCATACAGAACTGGAATTGGTAGGCTAATACCACGACAGTAGCAACCCTGCATGTTTATAGTTTGATTCTCTTGCTGATATTCGAAGATTTACATACTACATAATAATAAACAGCACTTGAGTAACACCCACTCTCTCCAGCCACCCAACGCACAAGCAATTCCTGCCCTGAGAACCAGAAAATTGTTCCGCTTGGAATAATTACACTTGGAACGGTTGACACCCTGGAAAGTTATCCCAGGAAGTTATGCTCAAATTACTGACTGCGTCAAATACGTGTATTTTCATATTTACAAAAATTTTTCAAGTTACTTTGTTATCATTAGTATAAGAACTGAAAAAATATGTTATGAACAGGCTGACACTTTGTAAAGTATATTGAGGCAGCACAAACTCACTTGAAAATGTAAAAGTCTGTGAAACTTGTCTTGCGCTGTAATCTTTGTAATGATCACTTATACATTTCCCTGTTACAAAACATGGGAAATATTTTTGTCAGTTACTTTCCACCCTTAAGTGTTTCACAAACAGAAAAAAAATCCAAATCGAGAGATGACAGAAACAACTAGATTTATTTAAAAGTACATGACGTACATGTACAGTATTCGATAAATGCTGACGAATGGGTTAACATGCAAACGCATTGCATACGTGTGTATGCACTCGCATACACACGCACACAGGGAAAAAAAGTAATCTTTTTCTTCGTCTGTAGTAAGTGAAGATCATCAAGTGATGCATTCGCAGAATCTTATGACGTTGTAATATTTTTTTTCCTTTTCTATATTTGTTTCTTCTACTGCTGCGAAATATCTCAAGGGTGGTTGAACAAATTGACATATACTTGGTGTATTTTTATCTGCAGTTACGAAAATTCAATCTACATGTGCATTTGGGCAGTATTATATGTGTGTGTGCTCACTCTGCTGAGGGACGATAGTCCAACGTTCCTGAGATGCAGGAGGCGAGTTTATTTGACTTAATATTGGACTTTACTGACGCTATCCTCTTTTGACGATATTAAAAGAGAGAAGACTTTGCAAGAGGACGTATCACTTTCTCAATTGCAACTCCTTTTCTTTAATACTGCTGTTGACCAACAAACTCTTTGTGTAGTCGCCTTTTGCAAACCAATTTTATTCGTGATCTGAGAGAGTCCTCTTCTCGGAAGAAATTTTTCATCTGCTTGAGAGTAAATGCCTTTGTAATGCGAGTTGGCCAACATAAATATCTCACTTTTGAACAAAAAGAAAAAAATACCGAATTATCAAACTGCTAAAGGTTTTCTAAAAGATGCTGATAATTTTTGTACAAGGAATCGCCATGACGTTAGAAATATAGCAGAATTTATATCTTATATTTGTTTTTATCTCCTTTCCGTAATAATGCCTACAAGATAATTATGTAAGTCATTTGAAGGATGTTAATCTTTCCCAGACTTTAGTTTTTAAAAGGTCTTATTTTTTTAGGATAAAATGTCTATGAGATATCTTGTACTGGATTTTGAGTTTCTACAAGATTACCCTTATGAAGAGTATGCATCAGATGAGTATAGGAAAAGCAAATTCTTTAATATGAGCATAATATCATGAGCTGCATAGAAAACGACGACAAGAGCTTCGAATTGATTAGGGTTCATTAGCCGATGAGAGAAGAAACTTTTTTTCCATTCTTTATCATTTTATCTTTCAGCTTAAAACTTTCTAAATAACAAGATTAAGCTCACCCTTCCCCCATCGCTAATATTTCCATGAAGTAGCTAATGGCATCAAGAATTAATCCATTGAAATCCAGAAAACCTTTCCAGATCATTTATGAAATCCCCTATTTTGTGCAGTATTGCAAAGCTCGATTAACTGATCAAATTCCTTCGTTAACTGTTCCTTTCAGATCATGAATGTGGGTTCATATGAGCTACTGCAATTCATTAAGCTTTATTATTTAATTTTATTTTGTTTACTATTTTCCATGTAGGGATATATATATATATATATATATATATATATATATATATATATATAATATATATATATATATATATCCCTACATGGAAAATAGTAAACAAAATAAAATTAAAAGAATAAAGCTTAATGAATTGCAGTAGCTCATATGAACCCACATTCATGATCTGAAAGGAACAGTTAACGAAGGAATTTGATCAGTTAATCAAGCTTTGCAATACTGCACAAAATTAGATATATATATATATATATATATATATATATATATATATATATATATATATATATATATATATATATATCTAATAAAAGGAGCCCATAAAAACACCAAATATAGAGAGAAAAAGTACTATATTTCAGAGACTGCTGTCTCTCTCCAGGTATATGAATGAGAAAAGTTTACAGAAAAGGTATGGTATTAATACCAAGAGATCCGTCCACAAGTAAAGCCAATTAAGGTCACCCCCGCTGATAAATCTTCCTTTAATCTTCTTAAGCGTTGGTTGAATGAAAACATCGTTGATGACCATCTGAAATCCACGCTCCTTTTGAGATGTTCATTACCTGCTTCTCTTTTGTTAAGGCCGATTCCATCATTTGACTCTTGTACTGGCAGTTGCTGCTATAAATTACACGTGACAAATTCCTCACCTGGGGACGATTAAGAGAGTAACCCACACCCTTGGAAAATCTAACCCTTTTGCATTTACCTACCCAAACCCCTTAGCCAAATCCTGATTAACGTCCAACAAAAGACATCTCCCAAGGACACTGGGGTCTATGAGATCCCATGCCAGGACTGTGACCAATCTTACATCGGATTTACAGTAAATCACTTCCCCAGAGATTAATACAACACAAACGGTCAGTTAGGTATGGACAACAGAACTCGGCTATTTTCAACCATATAAAATGAACATAACCATAGAATAAAACTGGAATTTGTCACGTGTAATTTATAGCAGCAACTGCCGGTACAAGAGTCAAATGATGGAATCGGCCTTAATAAAAGAGAAGCAGGTAATGAAACATCTCAAAAGGAGTGTGGATTTCAGATGTCATCGACAAGGTTTTCATTCAACCAACGCTTAAGAAGATTAAAGGAAGATTATCAGCGGGGGTGACCTAAATTGGCTTACTTGTGGACGGATCTCTTGGTATAAATACACCTTTTTCTGTAAACTTTTCTCTTATTCATATACCTGAAGAGAGAGACAGCAGTCTCCTGAAATATAGTACTTTTTCTCTCTATATTTTGGTGTTTTTATGGGCTCCTTTTATTAGATGGAATTCTGTTGTTTACAGAAACATTTTTTACCACTTCATACTATATATTATTATTATTATATTAATAATCTAATTATAATTAATATAAGTAGATATATATAATATACAAATATTAGATATATATAGGATATATATTATATAGTTATATAAATATTGCATATATAAAATATTCAAGATATCGATATATATATCGATATATAGATCATATTATATTATAAATATATTATAATATATATAATTAGAAATCTATTATATATTATATATATATATGGTATATTAACCACTTATAATTATTCACGAGAAATTGGGTTGCGTTGCAAAACAAGTTGAATGCATTCCCTGATACTGACGCAGTTTTAATACTGTTACTGAAACCTTTTTGGGAGGGGGATAGTTCCCAGGACAAATTGCAGTATATAAAAACATCCATGGCACGAAACAACACTTAATGGTTAAATACTTGTGGATATACAGTTCTTTAATGTTTATCAGAATTGTAAATACCTCCCAACAAAATTTTATTAGGATGTGTAAGAAAGATTCATATGTCAAGTTACCCAACTTCAGTATTTGCATTTCACTATATAGTGAAGTTATTCTTCCGTGATGAAGCTTATTTAAATAGAATCAAGAATGAAAACGGAGCTAGCGTCAAAGCTTCCATGTATATAGTAGCCCTTAATAGTGTCAAAAAGCCATGTTTTTATTAAACAAATCCTTCTGAAAAAAGAAACATCAGGTGCAAGCTGCAAGAAACTTCCAAGGGTCAGCGTTTTATTTTTATTTTTGCCAAACAAATTTTTTTTAAGATGCCTACTCCAGTGCTTGATGTCTGCAAACATGGAGACCCTCACATTCATTTGAATCCATTTACCCCCCAAAAAATCATCTTCTCCATTCCTTTTATTTGTTTTCAACTGAAAACTTTATAAATAACGAAAAGATTAAGCTCACACTTTCCCATCCCCTATATTTCCATGAAATAGCTAATGGCAACAAGAATTAATTCCTTGATATCCAGAAAACCTTTCCAGATTATTTATGAATCCCCTATTGCGTAGATTTCTACGAAGCTCAATTAACTGACAAAAATCCTTCGTTAATGGTTCTTTTCAGATCATGAATTTTGATTCCTACCACCCTCTTCAGTTTGCATTAGGTCTGGTATTTTTTATTGTCTTTAGACAGATTTCATTCCCATCCTTTTCTTTATCAAATATGCATGTATATATATATATATATATATATATATATATATATATATATATATATATGTATATATATACATATATATATATATATATATATATATATATATGTATATATATAATATAAATATCTTTAAAGTGACGAAACACCTACAAAAATATAAAAGTCTTGTTTCTTTAGTTCTATCTTACAGAAATACACGTAGACACCTTCATAGTATATAGACGTGTATATATAAATACATACAATCAAGCATATATATATATATATATATATATATATATATATATATATATATATATAGGCACATAATTATATATACGCATGTGTGTATGTATGTATATATAAACCTGTATATGTGGTCAGATGTGAAGAGAGAGCTAAAGAAACAAAACTTTTGTATTTACTTTGACGACATTTGTACACACGCACATATACATACATACATACACACACACAAAAACACACACAGCCATATATATATGTATATATATATATATATATATATATATATATATATATATATATATATATATATGTGTGTGTGTGTGTGTGTGTGTGTGTGTGTGTGTGTGTGTGTGTGTCAAATGTCGTCAAAGTAAACACAAAAGTTTTGTGCCTTTAGCTCTCTCTTCACAAAACAGACCACATATACAGGTTTATATATACATACATACACACATGCGTATATATAATATGTGCCTATATATATATATATATATATATATATATATATATATATATATATATATATTATATATATATCGAGCTACAATGTCCTTTAAATACTCTAATTCGCTCTTACCTCGGAAATTATATATTTTTCATATATGCTATCGACAGGGGTAATTTTTTCTCGAGAATAGATTTACCTGTACTTGCGCAAACGCAGTAGGTACAAATTTATAAATCAGGAACGTCAGTGGAAGCTATACAACCCAACCACCGCGGGAGAGGCTTAAACCGGTATATGCCGTCTCTCACCTCAAATACTGTTTCTCGCGCAAAGAAGTATTCGCTGTTGTTTGGAGGACAACATCAACCCGCCTCGACTCCGGTAGTTAAGTAGCGCTTTTGACAGCACGTAGCATTTTACATAAAGTCATATACCCATTACGTGAATTCAATTACATATACGAGCTACAATGTCCTTTAATATCTAATTCGCTCTACCTCGGAATTAATATATTTTCATATATGCTTAACGAAGGGGAATTTTTCTCTATAATAGATTTAACTGTACTTGGGCGCGAACGCAGGTACATTATAAATCCAGGAACGTTAGTGGCAAGCTATAGCACCCACCACCAGCGAGAGGCTTAAAGGTATATGCCGTCTCTCTCAAATACTTTCTCGCGCAGAGTATTCGTGGTTTGGAGACAACACAACCAGCCTCGACTCCGGTAGTTAAGTAGCGCTTTTGACAGCACGTAGCATTTTACATAAGTCATATCACATTACCCCTTGTGATTCATATACATATATTGAGCTACAATGTCCTTTAATATCTCCAAATTCGCCTCTACCTCGGAATTAATATATTTTCCTATAATGCTTAACCGAAGGGGAATTTTTTCTCGATAATAGATTTACCTGTACTGGGGCGCGAACGCAGCTACCATTATAAATCCAGGAACGTCAGTGGAAGCTATACCACCCAACCACCGCGAGAGGCTTAAAGGTATATGCCGTCTCTCACCTCAAATACTTTCTCGCGCAGAAGTATTCGTTGGTTTGGAGACAACATCAACCCGCCTCGACTCCGGTAGTTAAGTAGCGCTTTTGACAGCACGTAGCATTTTACATAAGGTCAGATCACATACCGTGATTCATATACATATATCGAGCTACAATGTCCTTTAATATCTAATTCGCTCTAACCTCGGAATTAATATATTTTCATATACGCTTAACCGAAGGGGAATTTTTCTCGATAATAAGATTTACCTGTACTTAGGGCTGCGGAACGCCAGGTACATTATAAATCCAGGAACGTCAGTGGAAGCTATACCACCCAACCACCGCGAGAGGCTTAAAGGTATATGCCGTCCCCCTATCACCTCAAATACTTCTCGCGCAGAAGTATTCGTTGGTTGGAGACAACATCAAACCCGCCTCGAACTCCGGTAGTTAAGTAGCGCTTTTGACAGCACGTAGCATTTTACATAAGTCATATCACATTACCGTGATTCATATACATATATCGAGCTACAATGTCCTTTAATATCTAATTCGCTCTACCTCGGAATTAATATATTTCATATATGCTTAAACGAAGGGGAATTTTTTCTCGATAATAAGATTTACCTGTACTTGGGCGCGAAACGCAGGTACATTATAAAATCCAGGAACGTCAGTGGAAGCTATACAACCCAACCACCGCGAGAGGCTTAAAGGTATATGCCGTCTCTCACTCAAATACTTTCTCGCGCAGAAGTATTCGTTGGTTTGGAGACAACATCAACCCGCCTCGACTCCGGTAGTTAAGTAGCGCTTTTGACAGCAAGTAGCATTTTACATAAGTCATATCACATTACCGTGATTCATATACATATATCGAGCTACAATGTCCTTTAATATCTAATTCGCTCTACCTCGGAATTAATATATTTGTTCATATATGCTTAACCGAAGGGGAATTTTTTCTCGATAATAGATTTACCTGTACTTGGGCGCGAACGCAGGTACATTATAAATCCAGGAACGTCAGTGGAAGCTATACCACCAACCACCGCGAGAGGCTTAAAGGTATATGCCGTCTCTACCTCAAATACTTTCTCGCGCAGAAGTATTTCGTTGGTTTGGAGACATCATCAACCCGCCTCGACTCCGTAGTTAAGTAGCGCTTTTGACAGCACGTAGCATTTTACATAAGTCATATCACATTACCGTGATTCATATACGTATATTGAGCTACAATTGTCCTTTAATATCTAATTCGCGTCTACCTCGGAATTAATATATTTCATATATGCTTAACCGAAGGGGAATTTTTCTCGATAATAGATTTACCTGTACTTAGGCTGCGAACGCAGGTACATTATAAACCTCCAGGACGTCAGTGTAAAGCTATACACCCAACCACCGCGAGAGGCTTAAAGGTATATGCCGTCTCTCACCTCAAATACTTTCTCGCGCAGAAGTATTCGTTGGTTTGGAGACAACATCAACCCGCCTCGGACTCCGGTAGTTAAGTAGCGCTTTTGACAGCACGTAGCATTTACATAAGTCATATCCACATTACCGTGATTATATACATATATCGAGCAACAATGTCCTTTAATATCTAATTCGCTCTACCTTGGAAGTTAATATATTTTCATATATGCTTACCGAAGGGGAATTTTTTCTCGATAATAGATTTACCTGTACTTGGGCGCGAACGCAGGTACATTATAAATCCAGGAACGTCAGTGGAAGCTATACCACCCAACCACCGAGAGGCTTAAAGGTATATGCCGTCTCTCACCTCAAATACTTTCTCGCGCAGAAGTATTCGTTTGGTTTGGAAGACAACATCAACCCGCCTCGACTCCGCCCAAGTACAGGTAAACTCTATTATATTAACATGAGTTTTCGACGTCGGCAATGCTTAAATCTAATTTCTATACACAGAAATTGCCCCTTAAACCTCAACCACTTAATGACCAAATCATATTATTGCAACTAAAATGAATACCAAAAATCAATTTTACTAATTAAAAGTTTCTATTTAAAATACAAGGACTAAATAGAAGTGATAAATTTATTTCTCTAATTATAATTTTCTAATCAGTAGTCAAGGATGCAATTTAAGAGATCATTTATTTTTGCAGCTAAAATGGATATAAAAAATAAATGTTATTGATTAAAACTTTCTATTTAATGGTCAAGGATACAATGTAAGAAATCATTTGTTATTACAGCTAAGCGACTGGTGGCACTTAGAGTTACACAGTAGAATATTATTTTTTACGACAAGCACACATTCTAGTCACACATTTTGATCTACAATTATATTTCGGGAATCCTTGTCCATTGCTTATAGACTGGGAATTTGCAGCTTGACTTAAGGATATTTCATATTCTGGGACGTCTTCTTTGTTAATAAAGTTTCCGTTGCAGATGCTGAACTGTGACCGACTATATAGCTGTTTAATAATGCCACTTTTTGTCCTTAATTCAAAACCCATCATCATTTATCAGAGTAAGATATTCTGCTTTCGATATCAATGCACTATTTGATTTTGCATCTTCCTTCAGCAAGATACTGTAGAATTTTTGTTTTCATATAGCCTGTGCTGACATCCTCGCCTCCAGGAGCAACGTCGACGTGTAATGTAGGCCTATAATTGAAAGAGAACGAAATTGCACTGGTGACTTGCTATGTTATATTTCTAACATTAGCGTGTCTACCCGTTACTATCAACACTAGCTAGTTAGAGTTTAAAATACCCTTATCCTTCGAACTCTAACGACAAGATTCAGTTATTGTTGATGTTAACTATGCTTTGTTTTTTTCCATCTTTCCACCCGCCTGTGGTGTTTGCGTATGGGAACACTGCGTCCCGGGCTTTAGATAGTAAGATATTTTGCTTTCGATATCAATGCACTATTTGATTTGCATCTTCCTTCAGCAAGATACTGTAGAATTTTTGTTTCATATAGCCTGTGCTGACATCCTCGCCTCCAGGAGCAACGTCGACGTGTAATGTAGGCCTATAATTGAAAGAGAACGAATTGCACTGGTGACTTGCTATGTTTATATTTCTAACATTAGCGTCTTCTACCCGTTACTATCAACACTAGCTAGTTAGAGTTTTAAAATACCCTTATTCCTTCGAAACGATAACGACATGATTTTCAGTTATTGTTGATGTTAAAACTACGCTTTGTTTTTTTCCATCTGTCCACCCGCCTGTGGTGTTTGCGTGTGGGAACACTGCGTTCCGGGCTTTAGATAGTTACATTCAACAATTATAATAATATCCCATTTCGAATATTAACGGTGTAATTCGCATGCAGTAAATTATTAAAACACTTTTCAGTTGCAAATGTACACCCAGATATCCTTTTATTTACCTAAAACTTACACATAGCGTAACTATCTAAAGCCTGGGACGCAGTGTTACCATACGCAAACACCCGAGGCGGGTAAAAAGATGGAAAAAAACAGAGTATAGGTAATGTTGACATTAACGAGTTTTGAACATTAACCGGCGAACATCATACATCCTTGTAACACGTAACATTATATATATATATATATATATATATATATAGATATATATCTGATATATATAGATATATATACATACATATATATATATTAGATATATATATATATATATATATATATATATATATATATATATATATATATATATGATATATATATATATGTATATATATATATATATATATAGTATATAATAGAATATATCATATATATATATATATATATATATATATATATATATATAATATATATATATATATATATATATTATATATATATATATATATATATATATATATATATATATATATATATTATATATATATATATAATATATATATATATATATATATATATATATATATGTGTGTGTGTATGTACATAATATATTCTATAATTATGATATTATATATACTATAGATATATATATATATTAATATATATAATATATTATATATATACTTATTAAAGTGGTGCGTATCTGTGTGTAAACGAACAATTATCATAGAAAGTTTTTTTTTATTTTGTAATAAAACTTGCTTATCAGACAAATTGTAATGGAAACCTTTATAATACGTTAATTTTATTGTTACTTTGCCTTTTAATAAGCTTCCCATTTTCCGTGCATCACACAAAATTATTTACGGAATCACTGAAAAATAAGGCAGAGTCGTTCTCTCATGACAAACCCATCAACGCTTCCCTGTTATTATATCTGCACCTTGTCCCAATAACATTTTATTCATTTCCCAGTTCTCCTTTTCCCTCAGTATTTGCCTCCTCCTTCAGGGGGTGTGAAATTGGCTGCCTACTCCAAGCGGAAGAGTCAGGTGGAGGAGCCCTTTGATTCTTATTCCATTACACGCTGACAGAATGCAATTCCTCTTGCAAAACGCAGCTGGGGGAGTTTAGATAAATCTCCCTCCCCCTCCTAATGGATCCCCCTGAGTGAATCGCCTGCTCTTCCTCCTTTTCCTTCTCTTTCTCCTCTTCGTCCTCTTCCTTCTTTTGGGAAAGTAGTTCCAGTTTCGTGTTAACGGTTTAGTGGAGAAATATCTAATTTCTGTTTTTGTCTATATTCCTTGGTAAGCCTGCGTCATCTAGAATCCAACTTCATACACCATTTATATTTAAATATTATAAAAGCAATCAAGAAACCAAAAGATGAAACTGAAACACTATTGATTACCTCTTTCCTTTAAAATTATTTCCATTCTTTTTGTATATTGACAATGATCTTTTCCGTAATACTTTGCCTGGTTCACGACGTTCCAGCCAGACTGTCAGGGCTTCGGTCTCTTTGTAGCTCCTGTTGTCTGCCTGCTTCCCTGTCTTATCATCATCAGCTAACAAAGAAAACTAATGTACAATAAGACTGAAAATCGAAAATTTTATTTGAAGCATAAGACGTGATCATGTAAATTAGCGGCTGGTGAAAATTTAAAATTTGAGATTTTGTCCATTATCGTAACTATAACTGACAAAGATGAGCAGTGCTCCTTCAAGAGATCACATTCGTATCGTTATTGTTGATGACCTTATTAAGCTACCAAGGACACGGAAGACACGAGTGTAACATAGGTTAGGAGAAGTATTCTCAGGAAAGAGTATAAGATAAAGGGTGGACCTTTCTGGTTTATTTCATTGCATACTTCTTTAATTATCGGGTGCCAGATTGAAGACTGTAATGATGATAATGATCATAAATTATGATATGAAAAATTACCCATAATTATAATGAAATTTATTCTAAGTATCTAAATATGCTAAATCACTATTTATGAGGCCGCCACTCCAAAACTTAGAAATTTCAATACCCTTTCAGGTATAACGTTTTCCTTCGAATTGCATTATTTATATCCACCAAACAACTCAAATAAACAATAAGGGTTGTCGGAGATCAAATAGAAAGAATAAAGTAAAACGTAAAATCGTCTGTTTATCCAGTTCCTTCGGTGATTCCAAGAGTAATGATATCTTAATGGAAGGGACGTAATGGTATGTAATGATGTCATTAGGTCGTCACAGAGGGGCTGGAATGGCTTTGACGATCAAAGGGTGGCTTCTCTATGGGTTGTGATCACCGCAGTGATGTACTTGTTACCATAAAGCATCTGTCTCGATCTTGTTATTATTCAATATAAGGGCTATGTTTTCATTCAGAGAGGTAGATAAGTTGAATTGAAATGAAATGCTTACAGTATATTGCTGAAATAAAAACCTCCAAAGGGACAAAGCCAAGAAAAGTGTTACGTTTACTTGCAATGTGAGCATGAACGTATGGCCACTTCGAATGATATATATACATGATGGATGAATAAGTTTAATGCTACTCTTAAAATGTTTGCATTGAATTTAATGTCTTCTTTTGACAACCAACAGAAGAATATACTAACCAATGGTATATGATATGAATTCTATTTGTTCATTTGATCTCACAAATACTGAGGAATTACAACATACATGAAACCATTAGATTAGAATATTCTCACAAATACTGAAGAATTACAACATACACAAAGCCATTAGAGAGTAGTAGGACGAAGAACATTATTTAAAACTGTAGCAGTGAAGACTAACGCACATATGAAAATATTAAACTGTAAAGTAGGGAAGTCAGACTTGAGAATACGAAAAAGAATTTCAAATAGGCAGTCGAGTCTGTTAAGTTATAGTGAAAAGAGCTGATCAGCAGAAGTTTGGGTCACAGGTTTTGGCAGTTTATCGGAAATTTCTTTCTTCATCTTGGTATATTCGAAGGATGTCGGGGAAACACGGAAGTAGCCAAAATATATATATTTTCTGAGCAGTTACATCTTGAGATAGACTTTTCAGAAGGGAGCGTTAATATATCTGAGATAGTTGGAGGACGAAGAAGAAGTGACGTCTTACAGAGTTATGTACAGTGTAATAGGTTACAAACCTAACAAAAGATGCGTGTGTACGAATGAACACCTCTTTTTTAGGTTAAGCTTGTTCATCAGAGTTCTCGCGGGAGCAAAAGTGGGTTCTCAGAGCAAGAGGAGGTTTTCGTTCGTATTTTGTTGTTTTGCATATCTAGCCTTCGCTCGCATCCTGTGACTGATATTTTTGGGCAATTCTTTCCTCGTCGACCTGTGACCTGATTCGGAGTTATGCTTTTACTCTAAGGAGTGTATTGCATTTCTTTTTATCATGGAATTGATATACTTATCATCACACACCACACACACGCAATCAATATATATATATATATATATATATATATATATATATATATATATATATATATATAATATATATATATATATGTGTGTGTGTGTGTGTGTGTGTGTGTGTGTGTGTGTGTGTGTGTGTGTGTAGTAAATATATATATATATATATATATATATATATATATATATATATTATATAATATATATATATATATATATATAATATATACATATTAGATGGGAATGAACGCATTTTCGAGGAAATTTTTTTCCTAAGAAGTTTCCAAAGTGTATTTAAGGGTCAAGACACCACGTTGCAAAAGTTTATTACCTTAACCTATTTTGTGCATGATCCATCATCTACTCCAACTCTTACTAGACAAATTACATATTGCCTGCGGAGTTGTAGTCTATAAGGTTGCCGCATCTTGTTCAATC
>NC_087210.1:23336126-23338626 GCF_015104395.2 Macrobrachium nipponense
GAGAGTTCGGGATTCGATATCCTGGATCCCGTCCTATAGCTGAGTCCCATGTGACTATAATAACGGACTTGCAACAATCTCCGTGTTGAGCCAATATAAGTACCAAGGCATCTTGGGCATTCATATTTATAGATTACATTGGACAACATAAAGAAAAATATTGAAGCTTATCCTTGTAATTGAAGAGGCTACCTATCTCTTTTTTGGATATTTACAGGGATTAGGGTTAGTCTTAGGAAACCTAATCAATTTCATTTTTCTATAATGTTTTTTATATTTAAGCGTAGTTTATCTGTGTGGATAAAGGGAATTGATGCGTACATATTAAGTTTAGGTACGTTGAAACTAGCAGGGGGTGGAGATACGTAATTAGAAAACCATTTTATTAATAATATTAAAAACAACTTTTGTTTTTTAGGGTAGGAGTTAGCTGTAAAAAATTTCAGTAGGTACTCAATTTCACTATGGAAAGCAGACCAGTCAGACGTATATTTAAATGCTCTGTGTACCAACGTAATGACAGAGTTAGCTTTAAAGCCATAAAAACACGAACTGTAAAAATTATTTCCCAATCCAGTAAAAGTACTCTTGCGATACCACTAGTAAATCCTGTTGGAATGTGTAGCTGACTGCCCGCCCCTGTTGGCATATATATATATCCATATATATATATATATATATATATATAATATATATATATATATATCATATATATATATATATACATACATATATGTTTATATACATAATATATATATATATATATATATATATATATATATATATATATTATATATTATATATACTAAATAAATATTATATATATATATATATATATATATATATATATATATATATATATATATATATATATATATATATATATATATATATATATATATATATATATGAGACCCATGCACTATTAGTTTGTTTTTGCGGTCACCCGAGTACGTACATAGAAAACCTCCACGATTTCCTATTATTCGTGATTCATCATGAAGTTATCTTCCAGAGGAAGCCTGGAAGGATTTACACATTGTTTTATTTTTCCCTTTGGTAAATCAGTGAATGAACAGCACGTATTCTTGTCACATTCGTGCCTTCACATCTCTAGAATTCTGAAGGGCTAAAGATAAAATGGGGTTAAACAATTTTATATAATAATGTAGATTCTTTATGGTACTGATCGCAGTGAGACGGAGTCCACTAATTTATGCTCTTGTTTCATTGAAAATAAGCCACACTACTGGCTTAGTTTCTTTTGTTATATTCATGTTCTGTTGTTCTGCTGACTGATGGAGTTGGTATGACTATTTTTAGCTCACGATAGACAGTCCAGGGCCAAAACGCAAATGAAATTGCGAGTATGAAATATGTATTCAGCAAGAAAATCTGGTACAATTTTGCTTAACCTTTGCCATGTTTATTATAAAAGGTAATGAAAAACTACTCTGTAATTATTTAGTCATTTCATAATTGTATGTATCTACTGTATATATGAAATTTAATAGACATTTTCTGAATCGCGTGTCCATTATTCAAATGAAGTTCGGTAACCAATGAGCGGAATCGGCTGCTGTGCATACTGAATAAATATGCATAAATTGTTTTAGAAATTTAGTACATCAGCTGTGTGGGCGAATACTTTCTTATTTCTATGCAGTGGTGCCTATCCTATTTTTCTTTGACTTACTACTAAAACTGTTTAGTGTTTAACAGAAATTCTTAGTAATTGTTTCGACACGATTGAATTACAACATTAATAAAAATGAATTTCAGATTAAGAGGAGATAGAATAAACCATTTTATTTTCAAATAAAGTATCCATTTCTGATTGGTACTACACCATTACTATTAGCAAAATCCTAAACAAAAATAAATAAGCAAATAACGACCATGGTTTAAAAGTTTCCTCGATCAGGATATTAGTTCATTCAAGAAAATTTTCCATTGTTTCAAATGACATGTTTTGGAAATTCCTTATCTTTTTTATTAAAATGGTGCCTGAACCCATATTTCATAATCGACTTCTCAACAGTAAAATTTTATATATATATATATATATATATATATATATATATATATATATATATATATATTAAATATATATATATATATATATATATATATATATATATATATATATATATATATATATATGCATATATATACATATCATATATAGTATATCAATACGTCCATAGGAGAAAAAGAGAATAAAAGACTCTAGTAGCTCGATAATTTCGCCTTCCACCAGGGCTCTTCAAGAGCTTTATTTTAACTAACAGAATGAGCATTACAAGAATTCATAAAACTTTCCACTGGAAAAAGAAAAAAAAAAAATAAAATTATCATAATTGTCAAAGTAAAAATTAGGTTGTTTAAATCATAAACAAATTGTCAAATCAGCAATTCAAACAGGTTAAAAGAGAGAACTATTCAACGATTTGGTGAATGGTCATTTAAAATTTTTCTCTGAATTTGTACTGTTGGGAAA
>NC_087210.1:23343626-23361126 GCF_015104395.2 Macrobrachium nipponense
CCGTCCACCTGGACGGTGGTTCGACCCATGGGGGGACGAAACTTGTTATTCAACTTAAAAATTCCCCTTCGGTACATATATGAAAATATATCATTGGGAGGTAAAGTGAATTTAGATATTAAAGGGACATTTGTAGCTGAATTGATATATAAATGGATCACGGTTCGATGTGATAATTATACATAAGTGTGTGTGTGTGTGTGTAAAACATATCATATTTAATATGAGCGTTGCAACATGCCAGGATGTGATTATATGTGGGTGTGCACAGTCAAGTATTGTAAGTAAACTTAGTTTTATCCATGGATGCATTTGCGCTCCCAAACAGCAGCATCATAACCATCCAATACTAAAAAGAAACGCATAATTTATCCTAATTGTTAAGAACAAACTTCACTTCCCTCTCTTTTCCTATCCCAACCTAATATATTTAAAAATAAATACATTTTTTGTATTAATTATTTTGTCGGGGGCAAATATAACATTTGTTATTTTTTAACGCATATGAAACGCTGAGTTTATGTATTACGTCATTAAAAGTTTTCTATAACATGTTATCCAAAAATGGTGTGAGGATGATGCGTCTCCCTTCATTCGCTTAATATTTATATCAACGTATTTCGATTTGGTAGTTATAGGATTAGTGACAGTAAGGGACATTGTTTTTATCAGTAAAATGTGATATTTTTTATCGAAGCAGCGTTTAAAAATTAATAGCGTAACATATCAAACAAGCTGATTGAAATGTAACGACTGAAGAAGTGACCGTTCGCAGAAAGGAACTATTCATTTGAAGTTTGCCTGACAAATTAAGTTTATTTAACATTAAAATTGCATTTGAGTAAATTGCAAGAGAATTCATTGCCAGATGAAATGATGATAACATTCCAAATAAATTAAAACGAATATTTATATTGTATATATGTAATGAATAATTACATATATACAATAATTTGAAATTTTCAGCGATCCTGTCAGATTGTAGGCCTCTTTCTCTCTCTCTCTCTCTCTCTCTCTCTCTCTCTCTCTCTCTCTCTCCATGATAATATCTAATCACCCGCGGCCTACCTAATATTGCAATGTTCCAGAACGTAAGTTTTCTAATCCATTTCGAGTTTCGGTTCATTATTGTTAATTACCCGGTTAATAATGTTTTTAAGAAAAGCAAAATCTGCAATTCTGTTGTCTAATGATCATGTTAGTTTGCCCAGTTTATGGTTTAACAAGATTAGGATCCTCTCTCTCTCTCTCTCTCTCTCTCTCTCTCTCTCTCATTTACTACAACACTCTCAGACATTATGTCTTACACAGCGCTGCATTGGTGATTTTAAGTATATACTCATATTGCGTACTCTGATAAGAGAAAGCTTAAACCTCAAAGCGAGTAACAGTACAGGATGCTGATCATCGTCTGAAAGTCTGAGGCAATATCATAAACCTCGTAGGGGAGTAGTGCCGTCAGTTCACCTCATGCGGTGAGCTGTAGGCATTATACTCGATCCTAGTTGCAACCCTTTCCACTCCTTTTACCGTACCTCATTCCATATGTTTTTCTTCCATCTTACTTTCCACTTTCTCCTAGGAATGCTTCATAGCGTTAACGGTTGCGAGATTTCCTCCTGTGACACCCATAGAACGTACCTACTACTGTCAATTTCCATTTCAAAGCTAAAAGACCTCACAGTTCTCAGCGGTTAGCCTTTGCCTGAATTGTATATTCCTTTCCATTCCAATATGATAAACACTGCTTAGAAATGACAGCTAAGTCCAAAATATGAAAATTTGGAACTTCTATTAGATTACAGCATCTCATAATTATTTGTCCTGTTTGTCAGTGAACCATAGTTAAAATAATATCCCCAAACCAATAGTTTTGTTGAAATGTAAGCATGAAAAAAGGAACTCATATGAATTCCTTTTTTCATTGTGCGTGAATGAAGAAACAGGATGATGATTCAAGAAAATATTCTTCGTTTCGTTTTATTGTTGAATGTCTGCAAATGCATAAGCATTTCGAAACGAATGAAATACATTTGTTCAAACTGGAGAGCAATTCGTTTCCCTAGAAAGTGGGTAATAAATCATGAATGCTTGGCTCAGAGGAGACAATGGCCGTCCCTTGCTGCTGCATCTCTCTCTCTCTCTCTCTCCCTCTCTCTCTCTCTCTCTCTCTCTCTCTCTCTCTCTGTCATATTCGGTGGTCTGTAGGAGTGAAGCACACAGCAAGAGGGAAATGACCTTTTAATATACTATATACATGGTTTCCATTTGTCCATTCATAACTTAAAATTTTTATTAACTTTTATTCTTTGATCCTTACCAGTAAGTGTAACTGTGCATGGTACGTATCAACGCAATCTAATTACGCTAGTACGCATTTTGTAAAGGGAGATGGAATTAGACTTGTTTAACAAAACATTTACGCATTTCATGGGACAGAGCTACACAAACAACATACTACAGATAATGTATTTGATGTTCTGATTACAACGATAATTGAAAGTGTAGGTTTAACTCCAGGAGTTAGTGTAATTGAGGGTAAAATTGCAGTATTACTGTATACCCGTTGAAACTCGGTAGCACTGTTTAATTTGTATTATGTCCAAATTGCAGTATGATTTAAGATAATTAATTTGAAGTTGCAACAGCTAATATGTATGGAACGGCAACATTTGTTTTTTCCTGTTCTATGGCAACAGTTCTTTAAATGATGATTACATCTGTTCAAAGCTTCATTAACATAGGAAAAGGGTGAGAGAGTATATACATAAGACATACAAGTACACACACACAAAACACACAGATATATATATATATATATATATATATATATATATATATATATATATATTAGCTTACTAACTAATAGCATGCAGTTCAGTTATACTCTAATAAAAATTTTCATTTAAAATACTCGGTTACTTAATGTATGTGTATTTGCCTGTATGTATACCGAAAGACAGACATACAGACAAACAAAATGATACTATCAGAACATTTGTTATTTATTACTCAGATATACCCATGATTAAATATTTATTCTTTTCATTCCAAGTTCGTAAATGAAGGTTGCTTGAGCTATAGGGAGAGATTTGTCTTAATAATTTTATATTTCTTATTTAGACTGGCTGTTAATGTTCAAGATACTATTTACTTCAGACAGAGCCGGGTCAATATTATTCTAATAAACACGAACATTGAAGGTGATAGTTTATCCTAGAGATTATGGAAATTGATATGATATCTACATCAGTTGAGACTGATTCTATTTAGTGTTAAGTACGATGTATAATTCACGATATTCCGTTGGCAGGAAGGATTAATTTGGAAAACAAAATTTAGGTAGCCGCAAAGGCAATGTCCACGCCTAACTCAAGTTATTGCTTGGTTTTAGGCGTTGTCTCGAATCGTAGTAGTAAATGCAGTTGTAGTGACTTTGTTTTGGAAAATATGAGTTGCTTTAGATTTCCACGACAGAAATCTTAAAATGAAATAGGATCTACTTCTAATTTCAGTTATTCGGTCTTATGTTTACGGCTGAGTTAGAAAGTGAAAACTCGCTTTAAGAAAAATAGTTGCAATTACGAACATAATTGAGTTCTGTTTTTTTTGCTTCAGGTTCGCTTCGTGGAGTATTATTTGGCTTACCTAAAGTTCATAAGGGAAGCGTTTGTTGCTCTAAGTCCTAATCTGACCTCTTGCAATGCGGCCAGTTACAAAAGAGCCCAATATCCAGTTCCGTTATCGTAACCCCTTTTCTTGGAAACAAGCTTTCCCGCCTAACTCGAACATGTTTGCCAAAGACATAACCACCCGATTTTCTTTCTCTCTTTACCAATGTAGGTCATAGGCAACGATGCGAATTCTGGTGGATTTGGTTTTATCTATGAAGGTTCTCGTGGAAAGGATTTAGAAGGAGAAGAACTGGCTGTGCTGGAATCGAACTTTTTTTTTTATTAAATGGAAACCTTTACAGACTGACTTACGGGATCGCCGCAGGTTGTCCTCTGTGTCCAGTTGCAGAAAATATTTCTGTGGCGTTTATAGGAAAGCCTCTTTGATCGGTGGTTTCCACCACCAATGGCCATCTTACCTGTTTACTACTTGACGGTTATGTGGATGATACTTTTGTTCCTTTTGGAGTTTGCTGATCATTTACACCCTCATATTAAGGTTTCTGCTGAACACGAAAATAACAGACACTTGCCTCATTTTAGACAAGGTTTCTTTGAGCCATACAGAATATGAAAAATGTTGGTCAGGTCTGGTTTTTTATGGCTGTAATCTTTACAGTACCTCCTAGTTTTAAATCCTAAAATTAACAGCCATTGAACTTTATTGCAGAGAGGCTTTGATCTTCCTTGCAACTGGATTCCTTTTCACCATGAGGTTGAATGTCTTGGACTTAAAGAGTGCATTCATGAAAGTTGCTATCCAAAACAGTTATTCGATAAATACATCAGGAAATTTATGAATCATAAGTTTCAGACTTCAATTCCAGTTCCTCCTGTGCCCAGGATCCAGCTTGTGCCTAAATTTAACTGAGGTAACGCAGTAAAGAAAGAAACAAAGGACTGGATTTCGTAATCTACGATGCCTTTTGCCAATTTTATCAGCAAGCAGTCCTGTTATAATTACCCAATATTGCACATAATTCATAGATGACCTGTCATTATTGTTTCGGCAATGGGAATCAATAAATGTTGTTTTCTCTGGTTATTAATCTTAGAATGATTAGGGCATTATGAGTACATACATGAAGGATTAAAAATAGCTCAATGGCACAGTGCCAAAATAATTAGAAATAATTTCTGATAATTTTTATATAAATTAGGTGTTCGTACGGAAATGCGTTTTGGCAAAACATTGTGGTTTTTCTTTCACATGTACAGGTGTTAAATTTACAGTTACGGGCTGCTGTGAAGCAAGAGCCAGTGCCAGCGTAAGGCTGGCTTATTCTATCAACACCACGCCCCCCCACCCCCGCCACCCACACCAAAAGCAGTCCATCCTCAGCTTATCAGCCTAGAGGATGTCTGGCATCTCCAGGCGTAAGCTCGCTTTAAGAAAAAGAGAGAGAGAGAGAGAGAGAGAGAGAGAGAGAGAGAGAGATGAGACGAGAGAGAGAGAGAGAGAGAGAGAGAGAGAGAGAGAACCGTGAATGACTCTGATGGCTATGATATCATAGTTTATCTGTAAAATTGAAATATATACACCGATCTTGACCCTGTATTTGTAAATGACCTTCATGGGCACTCTACTACCCTGTTTTAAGTAGCACGGAAAACCCGTTATTCGAAAAATAGAGAAGAATCTCTACAAGCGTAACGTTTGCTTAAGTAGCCATTACTTTTAATAAAGTATGCTTGAGAGACGGTCTGCTTCCTAAGTACACTATTATTATTATTATTATTATTATTATTATTATTATTATTATTATTATTTTATTATTATTATTATTATTATTTTTGTTAAGAAATTCACAATTCCGTGAAAACAAATTGTTTAAAAAAATATATCCACAATTATATATAAAAATATATTTCTATGTAAAAATATAAAACAGACTTTCGAACACTTGAACGGTGTTCCTCATCAGTGTGACGTTAAAATGTAATGAAGAGGGTAGTTTCCCTCTGAAGAGCATCTAAAAAGGTGGGCGGGGCGAGAAAATAATAACAGCCCATCGTCGAAGTGCTGGTTCGTGTTTTACGTAATCCCAATCTCAACAGGCAGTTGCGCCAACCTCCTCGATCTCCGAACCTGCGAAGTTGCTCCTGCTTGCACTGCATAGGTGCCATAGCCGGAAACATCCGCTGGGACGTCGGCTATCTGGAGAGAGGAAGAGGAAGCTGAGCATCAGGGTTCACATGGTCAACGTCGGTTTTAAAAATAAATTCTTTTAAGTATTGCCTGGCAATGAAACTGTTTATAAAAGGGTCTTCATTGGTAAACGACTTGTATCCTTAAGGGAACACAGAAGGGCCTATGATCTTCATGCACAGGGCAGCGCTTTGGTGGCTCACAGTTTTAATTTAGACCACAGAATTAATTGGGATGGTGCACAAATTATTTTTAAAAGCGACGATTCTCACGTGAGAAGACTAGTTGAAGGCGCCGCTATAAACAAGGGAATATCTTTAGAGGATAACAAGTCGTTTACCAATGGAAGGACCCTTTTATAAACAGTTTCATTGCCAGGCAATAATTAAAAGAATTTATTTTTAAAACCGACGTTGACCATGTGAACCCTCCGATGCTCTGCTTCCTCTTCCCCTCTCTCCTCCAATAGCCGACGTCCCAGCGGATGTTTCCGGCTATGGCACCTATGCATTGCAAGCAGGAGCAACTTCGCAGGTTCGGAGAGCGAGGAGGTTGGCGCAACTGCCTGTTGAGATTGGGATTACGTAAAACACGAACCAGCACTTCGACGATGGGCTGTTATTATTTTCTCGCCCCGCCCACCTTTTTAGATGCTCTTCAGAGGGAAACTACCCTCTTCATTACATTTTAACGTCACACTGATGAGGAACACCGTTCAAATGTTCGAAAGTCTTTGTTTTATATTTTTAAAATAGAAATATATATATATAATTGTGGATATTTTTTAAACAATTATTATTATTATTATTATTATTATTATTATTATTATTATTATTATTATTATTATTATTATTATTATTATTATTATTATTATTATTGTTAAAAAACATCCTCAATTATATATTAAAATATATTTCTATGTAAAAATAGAACAAAGACTTTCGAACACCTGGACGGTGTTCCTCATTACTGTAACGTTCAGATGTTCGAAAGTCTTTGTTCTTTTTTTACATAGAAATATATTTTTTATATATAAATGTGGATAATTTTTAACAATTTGTTTTCAAGAGACTGTGAATTTCTTAACATTATTATTATTATTATTATTATTATTATTATTATTATTATTATTATTATTATTATTATCTTTGTTTTTTGCTCTATCACTGTCCTCCAATTCGACTGGGTGGTATTTATAGTGTGGGTTTCCGGGTTGCATCCTGCCTCCTTAGGGGTCCATCACTTTTCTTACTATGTGCGCCGTTTCTAGGATCACACTCTTCTGCATGAGTCCTGGAGCTACTTCAGCCTATAGTTTTTCCAGATTCCTTTTCAGGGATCTTGGGGTCGTGCCTAGTGCTCCTATGATTATGGATACGATTTCCACTGGCATATCCCATATCCTTCTTATTTCTATTTTCAGATCTTGATACTTATCCATTTTTTCCCTCTCTTTCTCTTCAACTCTGGTGTCCCATGGTATTGCGACATCAATGAGTGATACTTTCTTCTTGACTTTGTCAATCAACGTCACGTCTGGTCTATTTGCACGTATCACCCTATCCGTTCTGATACCATAGTCCCAGAGGATCTTTGCCTGATCGTTTTCTATCACTCCCTCAGGTTGGTGCTCATACCACTTATTACTGCAAGGTAGCTGATTATTATTATTATTATTGTTATTATTATTATTATTATTATATTATTATTATTATTATTATTATTATTATTATTATTATTATTAATTTGCTACCTTGCAAAAATTTGTATTCACACCTTCGCTGAACAGAGCATTAATT
Source organism: Macrobrachium nipponense (assembly GCF_015104395.2). Classification (NCBI taxonomy): domain Eukaryota; kingdom Metazoa; phylum Arthropoda; class Malacostraca; order Decapoda; family Palaemonidae; genus Macrobrachium; species Macrobrachium nipponense. Next base: position 23,351,249 of record NC_087210.1, read on the forward strand.
TTGTAAGTTTGATAGAGATTTTTTTTTCTATATTAAGTACAGTATAATATGTATGTCATTAAGTATTTAAACAAACCGAAAAATAATTTCAGCTAAAATAAAATTCTAACCTTAAAAAAAAAAGTGTTATATTTTCTCTGGCTGTGCAAGCTTTTAGAATTGAGCAACACCTCTAAAAGTATCATATGACTCCTCTAGATAAAATAAGTGTCTCTAACGAGAGTGTTATGACGATAATTATTTTGTGGTGGAAAGGGAGAATAATGTGCTACTGTCAAAAGTTATGTTGTCACTTATGTATCTCAAAGAATGACTGATCTTTTCTTCAAAGCGAAATGGCTCCATTCTCGGCTCTGAGAGGGCCATTCAGCCTCTCCTAAAATTGCCGTAAACTCTCAAACGACCTCACCATTGTACTTCCCGTTAACTGATGGTGTCAAGAGTATCTTTATTAGCCCAAGCACCGGAGGTAAAGACGCCTAAGGGTGTTTTTATATAAATCCAGTTATCGTAAGGCAAGGAATGCTACATACAGGGTTATTTCGCACATATCTTTACTTTTGTTTCGCTGCATTTTCATAATCCATAATTTTCACCCGTATGCAAGTAATTTAGTTCATTAACTGCACGGTGATAACCAGACTCGTATTCTCAGTGGTTTGCGCAGCATAAGCATTTGGGAGCGCAATTCTAGTTTAGCGACTAAGCAATTCAGTGAACAGAGATTATGCTCGATACTGAGCCCACGGAAAATATATATACGTTTGGTACAGAAGACAGTTATATGTGGACTGGTATTTTGGTGATGTTTTTACTTCTTGCATTGTTACCTTCAAGTGTTAGAGTTTCTTCGTCTTTGATTGAATAACCTGTTATTAAGAAATCGGATAAACAGAGGCTTCACCTCACCTCGTAGATTTTTAAACAAATTGTTTCACGAAATTTAATTGGTTGAGATGCCGAGATTAAAATGTCATTCAGATCTCCGCACTCGAGTCCTTAGTCATTCTTTAAGGGAACATCAAAAGCTAAGAGTGGAGTAAGGAAATGTTGAGAGGAATGAAAGGATTAAGTGGAAAGTACAGGATACAAGGCCTGGTAGAGGTATGAGATTGTGAGGGACGTCATATTCAGGAAGGAACAGAATGTCAGTGAAATACAACTGATACTGTGGGAAGAAGAGCTTAACGTGCTGCTCATGAGAGCCTTATTCTTAGGTACGTAGAGTAACTGGTGTTGTCTGATATTTCTGTGCAGGAGGTGCATTGTTGATTTAATAAGTAGACCAGTATAATGGATTTAGCAATGTCATTTCATTTGTTAGTCAAGGTTTGTGTTCCAGAACCCTTGCTATGTATCAAGTATGCTGGTGAAAGGCGGTAAAGTCTAGAGAACAAATTACAAATAGATTTCATCCGCCGATTATGCTACTCATATATATTATATTTTATATAGATCATATATATATATATATATATATACTATATATATATATATGGAACAGAACACTTTTTGAGGGATATCGAAAGTTCAGTTGGGATATGCCCCGTGATAGACATATGCTTAACCTAACGATTTATAAATTGTGATAAACATCAGGAATAAAAAATATTTTTATAACACCAGTGGAGAACAAGAAAACTATCATAACAGGATTTAACGTGAAAATTAATAGTTACGGATATTTTAAAAACGTCAACGAAATCCCCACCCCCCTCCCACCGAGCACAACTGAGTTTCGAGAAATGAAAATCCTTTGTCATTATCTGGAATTTTCTATTTGATACTTTTATTCGTTCACCATAATTCCTACTGCCACGTTTCTGGAGCGCTATTGATTTTGGATACATTGCTGTGTTTCCACATTGAAAAAGAAATGGATAATACATTTTTTTTTCATTTATGCCGAAAATTACTTATCCAGTCATGACTGTTTAGATATCGTGAAAGTCACTTACACTAAACACACAATTTTACTTTTACCGCTACGACCTCGTATTCTTTTACGCCTACAGAGTATGTAATCAAGTCTTATTTGTCCGTGTTTTTATTCAAACATATCATAATCGTTCATTTTCTAAACAGAAGTCTGCAAAAATCCGGTAACTTCATATGACCTGATGGTCTAGTCTTGCGCGACGCGTAAGCAAAACTAAGTAAAGCAAGATCATTTGCGTAGTGAATGTGGTGCACCATAATCATGGAATAAGGTAAAGAAAGCAGTCTCAAGTATTAGTTCCTTTGTGGGTATGTCAGTCTTTTTCTTCAATCTGTCTTTCCACCCTCTAAAAATTATTTCCTAGTGCAACTTAGAGGTTTTCCTCCTGTTACACATATAAACCTTCTGACTATCGATTTCCCTTTCACCGCTGAATGATATGGTAGCTCCCAGCGTTTGTCCTTTGGCCTAAATTCTATATTCTGCTGTGTATTCTATTCTGAAGAAGGTCCTTGCATTTCTTGTCCTGTTGTAGAGGTGGGAGTTTTAGGGAAGGTGGTGGACGATTGATAATGAGAAAAACTAGAGAAGTTTGACAGAAAATAAAACCCTACACACAAAGTATGGAGGACGTGATGCGGGCTACGAAAGAAATGAATTCTTCACAAAGAAAATAAACAGTAATCATAAGAAATAAACTCTAACGCCTCTAGTAACGATTAAAATAAGAGAATATTCAAAATGGGGCGTCGAATAAAATAAGGAAATGTTCAGCTTCAGTTTTCATACTGTTGGAGAATTGTTTGGGTAATAAAGAAATAATACTTTAAGTGAAACAGACACAATTCGTAAACACCGTATGTAGACCCATTCTTCGCTATTTTCCATTTAAGGTAACACGCAAGCAATAGTAATGATTTCCGGCTAAAATGAAGTTTTGTGCTCACGGTAATTGCGATTGGGGTTGTGTTGTTCGAGTTAAAAGTCTGAAAACATCGGAAATATATATTATTGGTGCTTGAAGGCCTGGCCACGGGAATACCGGATATAAATGACCTTCCCTTGATACTGAAGATCTGTGCATTTATTAAATAACAATTCGCATGATGGCATTGGGGAAATTATGGTGAATTTGTTGAATATGACGAAAAAATGAGATACTCAGTACTTAAAACCACAACTAAAAAATAAGTGTATCTATCATTCAGAGTGAGTTAAATGCCTGGAACTTACAGTAGTTATATCTCAAAAGTGATTCAGTTGTTGCTCCACCTGTCAGGCACACATCATAATGATAGATGTCAGCTAAAAGGATGAATATCATTTTCTGTAAATATCGTATCACAGTGTTACTTGTACTACTATTATTGCATGCTGAATGTAACATCATTTGACTAATACAAACTACATTGTTACTGGTCTTATTACAGTAATACATTATTAGAATAATTAAATATTGAATGTTAAGACTTAACTTTCGTATCTGTTTAAAAAACATAAATATTTGACCTTTAGATAAAAAAAGGACAGTTCAATTAAGTATTTTAATGATATTTGTTCGTGATATGTGTATGTTGCACTGCTGGCAATTTTAAAATGCATTAGATTCGTGCCATTGAACAACATATTAAATTTTTCGTTATCACATATAACACTGTTAGTGAAATTTCTTGAGATACTTTTTACATTGGGTTGGCCATTCACATATATTTCACTCTATACGTTTCTGCTGTTGGGTCATTTACCGTTAATTTTAATATTAGTGCTTTTTCTTGTTTCGTGAACTTTTTGGGCCTTAGATGAGAGCCGTAATGATATTCTAAAAATTAAAACAGGAACTGATGAAAAAAAGTATTGGCGAACAGAAAAGTGGTACGGAGTGAATGAAAAATTAACCACAAACCAACACATTTACCGTACTGAGTATCACGAAATCCAAACGCAATCCGCTACCCATAGTCCATGCCTAAGTAGATGAAGAAGTAAAGTGTAAATATTATTGCTTTGGCATAAAAAAAAGCTGGTTATTATTGTCAAAATTGGCCTGATTGGTATATTGTTTCAATCTGTCCTCAAGTGAACTATATTTTATGAGAAAAACATTGTTCCAATTAGCGTGTGTCAAGATTTATGGAGCACAACCAATCGGTATCGGCTGTTTGTTTAACAAGAAGATATGGAATCTACTCCAGAAGTAAACCTAATTATAATTACCCGGAGGCCCCAAAGAAAACTGATTACAGGGAAGGGGTAACTTGACGGAATTTTCACATCATAATTGGCCTAAGTGCTAGGTAATGATGGCTAAATTGAATAGGCTTCTTGATTCAATTCAAAACAAGATAAAAAAGTCGATTGCCACCTATATTCTCGCTAGAGTCGTTATTTCTCATTCTGCATATCCCATAATACTAACTTGAATTACATCATTTCTATTTACACTATTGATTTGGCCTGAAGCAGACTGGAATAAATTTGTGTGCCTTTACATGTAATGGCATATATATACATTTATATAAATATATATATATATATATATATATATATATATATATATATATATATATATATATATATATATATTTATATATATATATATATATATATATATATATATATATATATATATATATATATATATATATATATATACATACACACAGATATATATATATATATATATATATATATATATATATATATATATATATTATATATATATACGGAATATACATATTTCTTTTCTCTAACACCCGTGAGTATTCTGAGGTGAAAAAATAAAGGTGTTTCTGTGTAGTAAATGGCAGCTCAAGACAATTTGCGGATTTTAAACCGCTAAACTGGTGCTGCTGACATTTCGTGTTCCTATTCCCAAGTAATACGTTTCTCTCAACGGTCGAAGAGCAGTCGTCATGTTCTGAAATACTAGAGCTCGTCATCCTCTTCATGTTAGATTCGAAATAATGAGGCATTTTACCGCCGAATCCTCTAGAATCTTCAAGGCCTTAACAATCAGTATGGCCTAATTTATTTGTCCTTTGGGGATACAAAAATTCCTTCGCATGCTGCTACTCATAAGACTATACAAAGATGGGCATGAAGAAATCCAGGAATAAGATTTTTCCTTACAATAATTGCGATTTAAATAATCACTTGAGATGAGCTTTCGACGAACCGCTGGAAAACCTCTCTTTGGGTGCGGGTGGTGGGTGGTCTGGCGATAGGTGTGTTGTGAATGTTCATTGTTATAAGCACGTTAATGCTTCTGCTCGTTGGGTGTTTTTTTTCACATAATTTTTATAACATATATCCATTCCTATTTTTTAAACTTATATCCATTCCTGTTTTTTTAAACTTCAGTATTGTTTTATTAATTTGTATATAAAGCCTTGCAAACTGACTCTAAGAACAAAATCGTACTATGAGAGTATCATGTAGGACTTTGAGCCTTCAAGAAGCTTGATTGACCTTTATTTTAGTGAAGCCTTTGAAAGGGACAAGGCAACATGTACCTAACTTTAGATTCCTTGGTCATAAAAAACGGGAAGCAGCTACAGGGTAACAGAAAAGTATTGTGTAAGGATTAAATCAAGGGGTATTGGATTATCAATGTTATTGTCTTTTGACTTCAAGAAAAATATCAGACACTACCCATGAGTGCTTGTGAGCCTAATTTTTTACTTTCAACATAAATATACCTTCTTTTACCCACAAATCTAAGTGACACGAAACTGAATTTTGAAATTGTATTGCCTCGAGATCTTTGACTACAGGGGGCTACAGAATGAACTTGCAATTGTACCCCGATATTATTTGTGAATCAGTACATCTGAAGGTACCCAAACAAAGCAGATTACCCGTTCTGATGATACAATAACATTAAGACGGACCTATACTTCTACGAGCACATTACAGCTCAACTTATTATTAGTGTTACTAATCACCAAAAAATCATGCAGGTACTTGAGTATCCTTGGATCGGGATAAATGCAGAGTAACACAGATGTTATATGTGGAAAAGAAACCTTATAAATGGTTGTTTATTCATCAGCCTAATTAATTGGATAAAATTAAGAAATACATCAATTTGATTGTTCTAAAACTCTTGTCCTTCCATATTACCCAATTTAATATGTAAATAATGACTGATACGAAACAAACAAGAGTAGGTACTAAGAGATCCTTGAAACCTATTTAATATAACTTTAGTATCCTTTGCTTAACTCGTCCTTCATGAGAGTATCATGAAGGACTTGGAGCCTTCATGAAGCTTGATTATCTTTTATTTTAGTGAAGCCTTTGATAGGTACAAGGCAAGTTTAGATTCCCTGGTCTTAAAAAACGGGAGGCAGATACAGGGTAACAAAAATCGTATTCTGTCAGCATTAAATCAATGGATATTGGATTATCAATATGTCACTGTCGTTTGACTTAAAGCAAAATGACACTTCTCTTGAGTGTTTGTGAGACTAATTTTTTTTTACTTTCAACATAAATAAACCTTCTTTTAGCCACAACTTTCAGTGACACGAAACAGAGAATGTATTGCTTTGAGATCCTTGACAACAGGGTGCTACAGAATGAACTTGCGATTATACCAGATATTATTTATGAATCAGCTCATTTGAAGGCACCCAGTTAAACCAGATTACCTGTTCTGATGCCATCATAACATTACGAGGGACACCTATACGTCAACGAGCACATTGCACCTCAGTTTACTATTAGTATTTCCATTCACCAGAAACAAAATTATGCAGGTACCTGCGTATCCCTTCCTGGGAATAAATACAGAGTGGCACAGAAGTTATATGTGGAAAAGAAACCTTAGAATGCTTGTTTATTCTCATTCATTAGCCTAATTAATTGGATAAAATTAAGAAATAAATCTATTTGATTGTTCTGAAACTCTTGTGTCCCTCCACGGTACCTAATTTAATATGTAAATAATACGACAGCATATCTATACATGGTATTACAAAATTAAACTTATCAATACAAGGTATTACAAAATTAAACTTATCTATACAGGGTATATTACAACATGAAACTTATCTATACAGTGTGATACAAAATGAAACTTATCTATACAGGGTATTACAAAAAGAAACTTACTATACAGGTTATTACAAAATGACCCTTATCTAAGTAACTTCAGTATTATTTGCTTAATTCGTGTTATAGTTTTGCAAACTGGCTCTAAGAACAAAATCGTACTATGAGAGTATCATGAAGGACTATAAGCCTTCAAGAAGCTTAATTGACCTTTATTTTAGTGAAGTCTTTGACAGGGACAAGGCAACATGTACCTAACTTTAGATTCCTTGGTCTTAAAAAACGGGAAGCAGCTTCAGGGTTTCAAAAAAGTATTGTGTAAGGATAAAATCAAAGGGTATTGGATTATCAATATCTTATTGTCTTTTGATTTCAGGAAAAATATCCCAGACACTACCCATGAGTGTTTGTGAGCGTAATTTATTTACTTTCAACATAAATAAACCTCTTTTTAGCCACAAATTTAAGCACGAAATTGACAATGCATTGCTTTGAGATCCTTGATTACAGGGTGCTACAGAATGAACTTGCAATTTTACCCCGATATTATTTACGAATCAGTTCATCTGAAGGCACTCAATCAAAGCAGATTACCTGTTCTGATGCCACAATGACATTAAGATAGACACCTATACATCTACGAGAACATTACAGCTCAATTTATTAGTATTTCTAATCACGAAAAAAATTATACAGGCACTTGAGTATCCTTGGGTGGGGATAAATACAGAGTAACACAGAAGTTATATGTGGAAAAGAAACCTTATAAATAGTTGTTTATTCTCATTCATCAGTCTAATTAATTGGATAAAATTAAGAAATACATTAATTTGATTGTTCTGAAACTGTTGTGTCCTTCCATATTACCAAATTTACTATGCAAATAATGATTGACACGAAACAAAGAAGAGTAGGTACTAAAAGATCCCTGCCAGGACAGCATATCTATACAGGGTCTTATAAAATTAAACTTAAGATAACTTCAGTATTCTTTGCTTAATTCGTATTATAAAATTTTGCAAACTGACTTAAAGAACAAAAACGTATAATGAAAGTATCATGAATGACTTTGAGCCTTCATGAAGCTTAATTGACCTTTATTTTTAGTGAAGCTTTTAACAGGGACAAGGCAACATCTACCTTACTCTAGATTCCTTGGTCATAAAAAAAAGGGAAGCCGCTACAAGGTAACAAAAAAGTAAGTGTTAGGATTAAATCAACGGGTATTGGATTATCAATATGTTATTGTCTTTAGACTTCAATCAAAATATCCCAGACACTACCCATAAGTGTTTGTGAGCCTAATTTTCTTTTACTTTCAACATAAATAGACCTCCTTTTAGCCACAACTTTCACAGATGGACGCGAAGAAATCCAGGAATAGGAATTTTCCTTACAATAATTGCGATTTAAATTATCACTTGAGATGTGCTTTCCGCGAACTTTTGAAAAAGCTCTCTTTGGGTGCGGGTGGTAGGGTGTCTAACGATAGATGTGTTGTGAATGTTCGCTGTTATAAGCACCTTAATGCTTCTGCTCTTTGTTTTTTTTCACATAATTTTCACAACATATATCCATTCTTATTACAAAAAAAGAGACCTTATAATTCAGGTGTGAGAGCAGTAGAAGCACAAAGAATCTCAGTAAGTATTGTTAATCAACTTACTGATGAAGAGTTCTTTGTTTTGCATGCAGTTTCTCTTAAGCATGAAATTAATCATCTCTATATATCCAGTTGATGCTCTCTGCAGTTAAGAATTATTATAGAGGTGAGTGTGGCCCAGTTTATCTTTTAGAGCAACCCTCCCGACTAATGGAACACCTAATCGGTGAAAACATGTGCTCGCTTTTCGACTCTTTTCAGCAATAAGCATAAAAAATAGGTTTCCTAAGGTCAAATTACGTCTTTCCCCTCAAAGAGTAAAAACGGGGTTGTATTTATTGCCTAATTCATGCCTAAATGGCTGTTTTAACGATGAATTCTTGAGAAAAAAATCTTAGTATATTTCTTTACCTCAAGAAACCCTTACCAACAGCATAGAAACCGCTTCCACATATTACACCATTCAGCTCCATCTTCCACGGTTCTAAATTTAGTGTTATTGGCGACGTCCCTACTTCAATGTGATATTGCTTTTCTGAACTCGGTTCTTTCATTTATATAATATTTTACTTATAAAGTTATTCGGAAAAAAAATGAGTTTCCGTATTATATTTCTTACTTGATCACGTGTGTAATGTGTATATTATTTATGCATTAGTGGTTTGATAGGAAAACAATACAGAAAAGAATTTAAGGGAAAACTAGAGATAAGATTTTCTAACTAATATAGACTTTCGCTCTCCTTCTTTGCTTACTCTTTCGATCTAAATCTTCCAAAGTATTTGTAGCTTTAGTTAGTTTTCACATAAACGAAGTTTTAGGTGCCATAGAAAATCTTATGAACAGGACTTGTTATGTTAAACAAATGAGTTAATAAATACAGACTGTATTTATTAAGATTTTATATAACAGACCTAGTCTACATTTAGCTTTTATTGCACCCTTCACCATTTTGCCTTATTATTTTTAGTGTGGCATCGCTCTCCATGCAAACCAAAATTCTCCTCCCACTTTGCTTATTTTATTCTATTGTTGTTGTCCAATGTCTTTCACCACACTTCTATATCAGAAAACATGTAATAATTTACTTTTTTATTAAATCATACTCAGATAAAGTTTCATAAGCATAAAAAATAGGTTTTCTAAGGTCAAATTACGTTTTTATTTGTATAATACTAATCTCTCTCCCTTCCGATCTTTTTTATGACCATATTCCTCTTTCCCAAGATCTTAGAGGTTTTTAGAAGAATAGATTTAGATAAGAAATTAATTAAGATAGTT
>NC_087210.1:23366126-23368626 GCF_015104395.2 Macrobrachium nipponense
TATTTATGCTTTTTAATTGGCCCTCAGAAACTTCAACTGTATAAGCAAGAATTGTTTCACCGTTGAAGAGAAACGTGATTTTCCCTCTATAAAACTTGTACTGTTCATAAAATATGCGTTGCTTTTACTATTTTTTTGTCCGTGTGAATTAAAACACAAAACAAATGTTGCTACAAACAACATTATATTTTCAATACGGGTCGAATGTAAGTAAAATTTAACTTCTTTGCGAAGCTACCCGTATGCGACTCACAAGAGTAATTATTTACAATAATATCAAAAGCAAGATTACAACGGCTATATACGGATCGATAATGGACTCAAAACATGTTCAACGTTGCAGACGTCACAATAAAATTTAATTACATTTATATTTCATCTTATTTTTTAGTAAAGCAATCAGTTGACACGCAATACAAAAGAGGCTAGTCAAATGAGCTGAGGAATGAAGGCGTAACCACAGTTAAGATGAAGTTACAACAGGGTAAATGACTGAAGAAATACTAAGCAGCGTCGAGAAATTGAAACTTATTTATAACATTTTCCCGTGGCAGTGCCATATTGAAGGACGGGGGAGGTACAGCGATAGAAATGACGAGGAAGCAATGAAAAGAGATAGAAATTAAAAAAAAATAACAAAATTAACTAGGAAAATTTAAGGGAAAATGAAGTTCATTAGATTTCCATAGCTGTAATTCGTTTTCAAATCAATTTATCAAAATATTTGAGAAATAAGTTACATACTAATTTTTGCAAGTGTTTGTAGTCATGCATATTTACAGAGAAACTAGAAAAATATTTCCCATATAAAAACCATACCTATTTTGAAATGTCACGTCTATTTTTTAGTGTTATTTAATATAAATAAAAAAAGTGAAATATAAATTTTTATACAGGGTGTGCATGCCCGCAAATAATACGATTTAAATTGATCATTGATGAGCATGAAGTGATACCAAACCATGAACGCTGAAGAAATAAAATGAAATGAAATTGCAGCTATAATGAAACAAAACTGTGTAAGCAAAAAGGAATCCAATGGAATTGCGAGACAAAGACGTCTAGAAGGATTCAGCGCCAGATATTTTAGCAAGGAAAAGAAATTGCAGATAAAAGAAAGTAAATCAGAGCAGAAATAAATCAAATGACAGAATAGTATAGATATTCAATAAAGACGATTGTATGTCTTATAGTTTAAAAAAAAAACATGGACAAAGAAGCAGAAAAAGGCAAAGCAGGAAAAAAGGTTAAATCGTGTTACATGATACACAGAAGTTTCACGATGCAAGTAAAACTGTAGAAGAAAAGGCGAAGCAGATAAAGTGAAAGGTACAAAAATTTCCATGCAAATGTCTCTATATTATGCTAAATCAAGTTCAAATGGCTGGAGTTTACAGGTGAATGCAACGAAAATAGGAGTTAAATTAATTAAGTTGTAGAAGCCTTCTGATAAACAAGTACTAGTATAGTAAATTCACATCAACCGTGCATTTGACGTCTAGGCAGGATGTATGTTCCACCTCTCCTGAAAGACGTATCCCTCAGGAGAGGTTGAACATAGATCCTACCCATGTGAACTCTCGAGAGAGGCTGAGAGTTTTCCTAACCCTGTGATTCCTCGAGAGAGGCTGAGAGTTTCCAACCCTGTGATTGGCTTATAACAGCCAATTTGGAGCGTCGTAAGGGACTGGCCTAGACATCAAACGCACGGTTGATGTGAATCTATTATAAACATTATGGTTATGAAAGCAGTATCGCTAAACTCTTAAAGAGAGAGAGAGAGAGAGAGAGAGAGAGAGAGAGAGAGAGAGAGAGATCAATGACCGTTTATGTTGTCATAAAAATATGAAATGTTTAAAAAGCTTCATAAAGAAGAGAATCAACACTAGCATTTGTTGTTCTTGCCCTGTAAGTAAGAATCTTTCGTATTTTGAACATTTTAGTTGTAGAGAGAGCGCTGGTATGGAGGACAGAGAAATGACATTCACCTGACATGACCGTCCAGTGGGAGGATGCAACATCCAGTTATTCTTGAATTCTCTTGTGAAATAGAAAAGACGGGAAACTGTTAGGAAATTTACCAGTACATTGCGATATCAGCTTAATAGTAAAATATTTCCGATGCACAGAAAATAGTCACATAATCCGAATGTTTCCAGGAGTGATAATTTAATCAAAATATCAGCCAGAAATGAAATTACAATTAATGTGTAGTGGCATTTGAGAGCAAAATTATTAAATGAAAATGATTTATTCACGAGAGAGAGAGAGAGAGAGAGAGAGAGAGAGAGAGAGAGAGAGAGAGAGAGAGATTTACACGCTGAACAAATTATGCAAGAGACAAATACCAGAAACACACTGAACGTTGTCGATGGGAAATTACATCCTGGCAACCATTTGTAGATCTTTACCCTGATTTAGATACGGGAGGGGAACCTATGACCAAGAGGAGAGAGAGAGAGAGAGAGAGAGAGAGAGAGAGAGAGAGAGAGACGATGGG
>NC_087210.1:23371126-23401126 GCF_015104395.2 Macrobrachium nipponense
CAACGCACCGAAGGTTGACATATCTCAATTAGGTCAAACGATTGGATTTTATTGGTAAAAAATTTCAGTGGGGGTAGTCAAATTTTCGGGTATATCCCGTAGAGTTTATTGCAGATAGAAATTGATGTTAAATTCTATTTCTTTTCTATTCTTTCGATTCTTTCCGGACGTTTCGCCTGAATAAACCTCAGGCATCCTCTTGGGCGGAGGTGGGTGAAGGACTGAAGTGAGAGGTTGAGTCCAGCTGCTTATATTGCGGTGGCGCGGCGGGGGGCGTCGTGCCGCTGCCTTTTCATTAGCTAGTGGGTGGGTGGGGAGCTGCTTTTTCATTGGCTGCCTGGCTGTGGGCTCAAGCCAGCTCCCGATCGCATGCTCAGCAGGCGCGCTGATCTTCTCTGCTGCATATCATCATGCCGGGCTTCATTTTGATTGGGTATAGGCAGCGTAACATCACTGCTGGTATTATTCATGGTATTAATGTCGTCTTCGGTGGTATTTTCTTCTTGAATTGGGCGTTTTCGGCGGTGATGGTGATGTTTGCCGTTACTGGAGTGTTCCTTCGCATACAGGTCAGGAGCAAAAAGGCCTCGTGTCGTGTCCATGGAGGGCTATTGCTCCTGGATGAGTAACGCCTCCAGGAGGCGCAGACGGCGAGGGTCGGGTGCTCTCCCTATTATCCTGGTGTTACGAATAATACAGTCGCGGGAGATTGTATCTCGGTGGGCGGTGAGGGAGTGGTTCTTGATAGCCCCTTCTTGGGCGTGACAGAAGATTCTCTTCGCAAGACGCATGGTAGTCATTCCAATGTACTTCCCAGGACATCCTCAGGCGGGGCATATGTATTGGTATACTATGTTCGTCTGCTTGAGGGGGTCTCCTGATGGCGGTGAGGGGTTATTTTTCATGATAAGGTCTCTTGTTTTTCGGTTTTTGTAGTATATTATAAGGTCCACTATCTTGCCTTCTTCAATGGGGAGGATGTTCTCCTTAATGATCATCTTCATCGCCTTCTCCTCCTCCTCGCGGTATTGAGAGTGCATGAAGGCCTTATAATATATCTTATGTTCTCAGTGGGGCGGGGTCGTGGGTCTTCTTCCTCGTTTGAGTACCATCTTTTGAGGGCGGTGTGCACTTCTCGATTGATGAGCTTATTAGAATATCCGTTATTCACGAGCATCTGTGAAGCTCTATCAAGCTCGAGGTGTGTGTCCTGCCAGGTAGAACAATGGGAGAGGGCCCTCGAAAGATGGGTCACCCGGAAAGTATGCCAAAAACCACAGTCACAGGATGTGTGTGAAGGCTAGCTAAGCATAAATAGAAAACACGAAAGTCAACCCTCTTGCATGGGAACCTACTTTGGCTCTCATGAGAATTTAAACTGATGAGCTGTCTTAACCTAAAAAGAGGTGTTCGTTCGTACACGCGTGTCTTTTGTTAGGTTTGCTAACCTATCGCTTTGTAAATCCATCTGTAGGAGATCACTTCCTCCTCTCCTTTCGTCTGTGATAGACATCCAACTCTTCTCTGCAAAACCTATCTCATGATGTAACAGTTTTAAAGAATATATATATTTTGGGTTACCTCTGTGTTTCCACGACATATCTTCAATCAATCTAAGTAACATGAAGAAAGAGTTCAGAATATATCTTTCTGCCTGTACGGAGAGAGAGAGAGAGAGAGAGACAGAAGAAAGAGAGAGAGAGAGAGAGAGGGAGGGACTCTGTGAACCCTCCATGACCAAACGCTATTTGCATCATCGGATCGAAAGTACACACCGAGGCCTGCGTGTATCCAGGTCCTTACGTAATTGGTGGCAGCGACTAGTGGTTATATAATTGGTGGCAGCAAATAGTGGTACATAGTTGGTAGCAGATATAAACACTTTAGCATATAACGCAAAAGTTCTACAATGTCAAAATGGAAGGATCTTCATACAGCCACTCAAGACTTCATCGTACAACAGGCAGCGGCGTTGCAGTGCCATGAGAGATCAACATATCCTACAACATCTTCCTTGGAGTGCATCCAGCTATACTATCAAATATAGCAGCCATACATTATATCAACTGGCTTCGTCGTCATAAGCTCGTCCTTCATCGATATTGTGAAACTTCAAGAACAATCGCCGTACATGACTTCCGAGAAGAATCATCAACATAGCACCGGAATGGAAATCAGCTGTTCTACAAACAAGTACATCTCAAGAACCTCCAGTCTGTGTCAATGCAAGTGATCCTAGGCCAAGGGTGGACACCAGCTGATCCATGACGTCACATATCAACATTGGGGAATCACCATATAATTAAGTTAAGTACACCTAATTTATTCATTCGTTGTGTAGCCAGAATTGATCGAGCCACTTTGCACAGGCCGACAGATCGCTGTTCCTGGGCAAGTCAGGAGACTACTGATAATCTTACTTTTCTTGCAGGGATCTATCTTTATCATTTTTGCTAACATTCTCTTGCAGGATTTTATCTTTGTCATTTACGCCAACCTTTCATTTTTAGTGGAATTACTGAAATATTTTACTATATCTTATGTGCCTAACATTATCATTTATATTGTGAAACCATATTATTTCTGTTCCTCATTGTGTTTTACATAGCATATGCGTTTTACGTAGTGGATGTGTCTATTCGTATGGGTACTTTGATAGCGTTGTCAATAGGGGTAGTTATCGTAAGAAAACTAACTCTAAAATGGCTACCGCCATTTCCTGGGGGCATCTGCACCGGTTTCATCCAGTAATTCTGTTGTAACTTTAATGCGAGATCCACTATCGCTCCTTTCCAAGGGCGCATTAATGGTTTTTTACCTCAGGGGGTAGAATCTTGGATCTCATCAATGGATGCTCATTTGAAAGCTAAATGTATATCATTGTCTTCCCTGCAGCTTCAGGAAGTTAAAAGCTTCATTGATTTTGCAAAAGGGGATGCTGGGTCATACCTTTGGGGTGTTTCCTTTCAAGAAGCAAAAACATGGGAGGAATTTAAAGTTAAACTACGATCAGTATATGGCAACGAGGAAGCATTGGATGAAGTGTTAGCATTACGTAATATTTATAATCTTGTCTCTATGACTCATCTTGCTTGATAGGGCGGCACTTATTGCAGACCGTCTGAATGAATACATGGATCAATTTAATCAATCAAATTGGGTTAGTGGTAAGGAAATAGCTGTAAAGGATTTTTTCAGGCTTATATACTTAACTTTCATAACAGCTATGTTGCCAGAAGCCTTGATACGGTGTTTTGATGAAGAGCTAACGCCCGACAGTACAGAATTGGACCTATACAAACAAGTTAAGAAACATATGTCTAAATGTGCAGGTTTAGACCCTTTCTTGTCCAAGCTTTTTCAAAGAATGAAAATAAACCACAGCAGGTAAACGTAGTTAGCGTAACACGGTCGGTATAACTTGCTTTAACTGTAAGAGAACAGGGCATATGATGAACGATTGCTGCACACGTTTTTGCTCCATTCATAATAGCATGAGTCATGTATACGCTTGTTGTAATGCACGCAACCATTCGCAGGGTAACACTAAAAATACACAGCACGTTGCAAATGATAATAAGAAGAAATATCCAAATAACTACAAAAAGAAACAAACACAAGGAAACACAGTGCAGTATCAGAAACAAGCAAATCGGTGTTCATGGAACTCGGTTTCTAATACGTCTACCCAAAGCAACCAAAGTCAGCCAAATTTTCCGAGTGTCCAGAGCAAATCAAATAGCATGTAAATAACTCCAACAGGGGGGAGAATGATGTTGGGTCGTCCATACCATCATCTTTTGAATTAAATAATAAATCTAATCATCTAAAAGACTTTTGTGAAACACAGAATTTTCCTACGAACCACACAACCACATCCAAAAAGTCAGTGCAGGATCCCGTAGATTTTCAGAGAATTCATGCTATCATTAGTACTGGTGAATTACTAATCTAAAATATCAACCTTTTACATTGTTTTTCGATCCCAGTAGTCCACATAACATAATGGACTTACGGACTCATCACTTGTTGTTTTCAAACTTCCCCATTCAGAAGTCTGGAGTCCGACCATCGGGCATCAGTAATAATGTTGTAGACGTAACTCAGGTTCAGTACAAGGTGGGTACGCACACGCTTACCGATACCTTCATAGTTGTAGAACACATTGATATGTATCCAGCTGTAATTATAGGATATCCATCTATGTGCATTCAAAACATTGTTCTAGCTCCTGCTAAGAATGGCATGTTTATCAAAGGAAAATTCTACAAATCTTCCAACACGTTAAAATCCATTTTGGACAAAAAGGAGACAATCATACAGTAACATATCGAAAAACCAATTACCTGTCTCATGAACCAACATAATTCTCGTAAACCCGTACTGGCAACATACACGCAATCTCTCGGGCCGAATACACCCTCGTATCTCTCAGTGCGTGTTAGGAAAACTTTGCCAAGATCTGAAATTACACGATAAAAGTAGTGTAAGACATTACTTAGAAGAAACGCATAAACACTTAATCAGGTCAGGAGTCAACCCGGAAAGTATACCTTAAGGCTAGCTAAGAATAAATAGAAAATACGAACGTCAACCCTCTTGCATGGGAACCCACTTTGGCTCTCATGAGAACTTAAATTGACGAGCTGTCTTAACCTAAAAAGAAGTGTTCGTTCGTACACGTGTTTTTTGTTAGGTCTGCTAACCTATCGCTTTGTAAATCAATCTGTGGGAGATCACTTCCTCTTCTCCTTACGTCTGTGATAGACATCCAACTCTTCTCTGCAAAACCTATCTCACAGTGTAACATTTTTAAAGAATATGTATATTTTGGGCTACCTCTGTGTTTGCACGACATACTTTCAATCAACCTAAGTAACATGAAGAAAGCGTTTAGAATATATCTTCCTGTACAGAGAGAGAGAGAGAGAGTGAGAGAGAGAGAGAGAGAGAGAGAGAGACTCTGTGAACCCTCCATGACGAAACGCTATTCGCATCATCGGATCAAAAGTACACAGGATTATCGGATATCCGATAATCCTGGATTATCTTTTAATTTTTACCCTTTTTACAATTAACCATCTGGTATTCTTGATCTTGTTTTGTACCTGAGACCTTTCTCTCCAATTGTACTTCATTAGCTCCTTGACAATGTCTGAGTAAAGACGAAAGCGCTTGGATTTCTGACTACCATTTTCCTGTGGGATTCGCTTATTTATGAAGTCACGTGCATCTACTGTGATTTTTTAAGCATATATATATATATATATATATATATATATATATATTATATATAAAGGTTTTTTGCCACGAAGGAAAAAAATGAAAAAGCGAGATAGCCAAGTACTTTCGGTAAAGGGTCCGAACAGGACCGAAAGTACTTGGCTATCTCGCTTTTTCATTTTTTCCTTCGTGGCAAAAAAACCTTTATTTATAGATAGCATCACGTTTTAAATACTTCGTGATCAAGTTATTCATATATATATATATATATATATATATATATATATATATACACACATATATATATATATATATATATATATATATATATATATATATATATATATATATATATATATATATATACATATATATATATATATATATATATATATATATATATATATATATATATATATATATATATATATATATATATATATATATATATATATATATATATATATATATACATATATATATATATATATATATATATATATATATATATATATATATATATATATATATATATATGTATATATATACATATATATATATATATATATATATATATATATATATATATATATATATATATATATATATATATATATATATATGTATATATATACTATATATATATATATATATATATATATATATATATATATATATATATATATATATATATAATGGTTCATGCATTGCCGGATTGAAATTTGTTTATCTGAAAAAAGTTACACTCGCCTGGTTTCCCTTACGACAATAATTGGTTTGCTTTGTTTCTATTGCCAAAACATACATGGCAGAAATGCTCAGTTAATGATTTTTTCGGCAAATTACTATATTAGTTGATGTAACAGCATTTACTGATATAAATGAACTCACATAATAATTGTATAAAAATAGAAATGTACTTATTTGTTGCTTATTCTAACGAAGAAAAATTAGAAAAAAATTAGAAAATATTTTTCTTTTTTTTAAGATCTTGGCCTAAAATAATAGGAGATTTACTTGAAACCGTGAAAAAAATAATCGTATTCCTTTTAATGTAATTTCCACACTTTAGTACAATTTAGCTTTAATCTATTTTAGTTTTAATTACTTATCCCGTAAATTACTCATACTTCCACTGCATATTGTTTGTTATTTGGTGATTTTGGATCCCTAGAATAAGCTTATTAAGATTAGTCTTTACTCCATTATCAAGATATTACACTTTCTTATAGGATACACTATGTTTTGTTCATTGATTATCCTAACACTTTAATCGAAATAGTTAGCGAAGTGTTGACACAGAATTTCTTCTGTTGGATATTCGGTCGGACGCTGTTGATAACACTGTACCCACCCTGGTTTTCAGTACAGCTGATCGTTCTTTTGAATGACTTCACCGTTGTTCGCCGTTACGACCCTTGATGTTATGTTATTATTCATTATACTTAAAGTAAGTTTCACACAAGGGCTAACCTGTCACAGATGCTTATGAGGCTACCTTCCTATTTCCCTACACCCCCTACTACCAAGTTTCTTTTATACCGAAATTTCTTGTTTTGTAACGTGACGTAGGTACTGTGGTAAGACATGTTTAAGAAGTTTAGAATTAAAATGCATGGCAATTCTAGAGAATAGTTCCACACCGACTGCAAGGAACGTAACTGTGGATACGACATCCACTAGGGATTGGGGCGTCCATTGTCTTTCGCCGTGTTTAGTACTGGCCACCGGGGGTTAATTGCAGTCGTCCGAATAAATATTACTTAAAATTCTTGTTCAGGAAGTAAAACTGCATAGAAAACCGCAACTTCCATAGTCTAGGCCGCCGCGGAATAGTACTGTAGATCTACCGAGTACGTATCTATGAATATTAAATATACCTAGAAGAGACTTACATTCGGTATAACAAGGCACAATTATCAGTTCCACAATTAAACACGCGCTGACGTCCTGACTAGTGAGGATTGCGAGCCAGAGGAGTGACCGAGACGAAAACAGTCCCAAGTATATCACGTGACTCGGGTTCCTGTAATAAGATTTGAACACTTTTACCGTCCCGATCATTTCTCGTTATTTATTATGTAGATTTAAAGATTGTTTTGAAAGACCTATTGGTATAATAATAGGCACAAAATTACCTAGTCCGTATTTGTCGTTCTTAGTGTTAGTTTTAATCAAATGCATGGTTCCACCGTTCCAAACATCGAAACTTTAAGTGAAACCTCGTTCGTTGTAAATAAATGCCCCTCAACACTATGAAAAAGTCTTCATATAAACTTTGCAGAGACATTGGATTAAATAAATAAAAAAAAGCAAACATGCCGCAAAACAATACGTTTGAATTTTCCTACCATTTATGCGTCTCCTTAGAAGATTTTTGTTAGCTGTGGTAGAAACTGACGAAATTTGAAAGGGAAAAAGTCTAAATGAGAAAGCATCAAAACACTATGAAATCTCACATAAAAGCAGGACTAAAATTACATTCATATCATGTTCTGTTTCAGCTATACTATATTGCAAATTTATATTCAAAGTATAAGATAGGTATCTGCACAATGTTCCGGTTTCATACTACTTTCTTGTTTTACTTTTATGCTGTTATCTTTTGTCATTGTTGGCAACGCCAATATGGACACACTGAGGTAGATCAGTAGCCCAGAGTATATGTTCAGAGTTTTGAACACAAAAGGCTCGACTCCCTAGACTTAGGTATAAAAAGTGAACTTAAAAAAAGATAGATTAATAAAAATGAGAGTGAAAAACATATATGCTTGAAACTCTTCCTAACCTTTGGATTATTCTAAACATAGAATGAGCAATGCTAGTAGCGTCAAGGCTGGCTTTATGTCCGTCAACAGCTTTCCAAAGGGGGTTTCAAATTCACGTTTATTCCGAGAAAGGACATTTGCCTAAAACTTTCTTAAAACTTTCCTTGGATCCCACGAACTCAGAATGACCTATACGAGCAAATTTATCTTTGGGTTTCCACCAGCCAGCAACTCCTACATCTCTCAAAGGTTTAAATCTATTCAAGTGTTAAGAACAAAAGGATGAAATATTTCTAAAAACCTTCGTTCGGATCTTATGAACTCAGAATGACCTGCCAGCAAATTGATATAACTGGCTTTCCACCTGCCAGCAAGCTTCAAAGGATGCATGAAGTCCAATTATGTGACAGCAGTGTATAAATATGAATGAAGTATAAATTATTCACTTTTAACACGGTAAATGGAATGTATCATGAATAAAAGGAAGAAAAAATGGAGCATTCTACGCAGAAACTCATTCACACTAGACGCTACTATATATTAAAGCTAAAACACACTAAAGTAGTAAAGTGGTAAGATTAAACTAAAAACATTATTTATGTATCTTTTAACTTTTAGACATGTTTCCTTATTTAAAATAAATCGTCTACTCTGTCTTGTCACTACACAATAACTATATAGAATATGTCTAAATATTACTAATTGTGTTGCCCAAGAAGCCTATTTGTTTTTGAAAACAGTAATTTCTTAAGACCCCTGCTGGCAATGTTTTGGTACTCTGGTAACGCAAACAAAAGCAGATGAGTTACTGAGAAGAAAAACATTGGCAGAATAAAACAACGAAATGGAACAAAGCAATGATAGTAGTTACAAATAATATAAATAATATGTTATTTACTGAAAAAGGAAATGTGACATAAACAATGCAACACTTACAGGTCTCAGGGACACAAAGTATCTATATGATTCATTCTTGATCAAGCCCGAAAAATTAACGGGACTGACTCGTTTCCTGGGATGTTTAATGATACTTCAAATCCTACATTTAAGAGTCGTTTACAATGAGACCATTTTTGCAAATTAAGAGACAAATACTCTCGACTGCTGTCGCTCATCTTTTGATAGGGAAACATACAAACGGACGCATACGCTGATATGCAAGTATACGAGTATTTACATGCGTAGAAATGTGCAAATTCTTGGTGAATCACCTTACTGATAGTTGCCATCAAGGTCTATATTCCTTGGTTGCCATCATCTATCCACGAATAACGGACAGTATAAGAGCAAACATCTGATTTTATCAGACCCAAGTGGTTTTATTATTACTGTGAAACACGGCAAAAATATCGCTTAATGAAAAGCAACGATGAAAGTAATATGAAAGAACTGAAACATCCGACTTACTTTACTTCATTCATAATTTATTTAGCAGCTTTTAAATTATCTTTTTTTTTCTAATAAGTGACCTCCTCTTTCTGTATTTCCCATTACATTCTGTCACTCCTTTTGAACGAACACCATATTCACTGGAAGCTTCAATTTCAAGTCAATGGATTCTCGGTGCTTGTCCCATATGAATTGGGTTCATCTTCTGTATATAATAATAATAATAATAATAATAATAATAATAATAATAATAATAATAATAATTTTAACGAGTGGTATTGATGCCGAGTGAGTCACACAACTCATCTATGCTCAGTGATTTCCCTACGTATTACTTAATATATATATATATATATATATATATATATATATATATATATATATATATATATATATATATATATATATATATATATATATATATATATATATATATATATATATATATATATACATATATATATATATATATATATATATATATATATATATATATATATATATATATATATATATATATATATATATATATATATATATATATATATATATATATATATATATATATATATACATAAATTCTTATCCTCCAGATCCCCGTACAATGAATCCACAAATCAAATATTTGATCAATTATTTTATCTTCTCTATTAGTTTAAGTCTCGTCAGTCAACGCAGCATTGCATATGGAACAATTTAGTATGAAAAGGAGAAAAATTAAATTAAAATGATTTGGAGATGAATATCAATGAGTAATTCATATGAATTTTATAGATTTTCTAACACATTCGGGAGCTTATCTGAAGAAGACAATACAAATTTGCTGTGACTAATTCTTTACGTAACTAATTATGAAATTTAGGCAGTCAGACCATGCACTGGGCATCTTCGTCATTCAACGCTAAAGACAGTGAAAAGAGGGAAATTGCAGTAGTTGAACAGTAAGACAGAGATCGGGAAAATCAAGGAGATGGTGGAATTGGGAGAAAAAGCGATAGTTGGAGAGGCTGGACAAGGAGGCAGAGGAAAGGAAGCACCTTTAGCAATGTCTGTGGTGCACAGACAGCTCGACCAACGTACGGTATCTAACGTTGCTAATAAGTTTTGTATCATTATAACATACAGATGTTATCACTGACGTTTGTTATCAAAATATTTTGATATAAAATCGTCAGAATTGCTATAGTAATGTAACTGGATGAATAGTTTCCAATATACACTTTCTGTAGAACAGATCCCAAAGCCATTAGTAAACTCTATATAATAATAACAAACGGGGATAATTCACATTTCCAGCCACACGGGACTGCATCCTTCTACTTTGTAAGAAGCAGCATAATTTGGCAGGGTTGAGCAAATGACAAATTTAATGTTTAAGGTTGAAGCACGTTGAAGACAGTGGATTCTAGTCTGCTGAAGGCACAAAAAAAGAATAAAAACGAAAGAGAAAAAAATACATCTCTATGCTAATATAAGAAAGAAGAAAATACAAAGGAATACAAAATAATTAAAGAAATTTTCCTTCCCTTTGATCCAAACACACGGTGTCATACTTCATGCTTTATTGGGTAGCGTCAAGTCCCAAGGCTCAGGCTGATGTAGTCAATGAAGAATATCCTACACGTTCATATATCACGTTCACTAGACCTATAAATGAATAAGATTGCCAGCAACTTTAAAAGGGGGCGGGGGCGGTATTGTATATAAACACAGCACCAAAAGGGATAAATTCACTTAGGAATTTGCGTTACTTACACGGAGTAAATTACATAGTGGAGTCAAAAGATTAAACGCTATATATTAATAAATACATGTATACTTGGGGTTACGTACTGGATAAATATTTTCATTTTACTAAATTTACATAAAGGATAAACAAAATTACAATATGATTAGACGAAGTGGAAAGATTACCGGCCGATCATAAAAACTATATCAGTTTCGGAAAGAAAGGGCAGACAATGATATACTGAAGTCAAAATTTTATGTTAAAAAACACTAAGCTGCCTAGACATGATCCCTTGATAGAAAAAAAAAGACTTTACACACGCACGCAGATATTCAGGAGAGAGAGAGAGAGAGAGAGAGAGAGAGAGAGAGAGAGAGAGAGAGAGAGAGAGTTTACTAAATGGATGCAGGAAAATTTAAAATGAGTTCAACAAATTTTCAGTAGCAACATTATATATATATATATATATATATATATATATATATATATATATATATATATATATATATATATATATATATATATATATATTTATATATATACATATATATATATATATATATATATATATATATATATATATATATATATATATAGATGGATATGAACACAGGAGAACGTGTTTCACATAAATAAATGTCTGACTCACATCGGGAACGAACCCCGGCCTTTCAAGTGAGAGTCCAGGGCATTAGCAATTCTTCCACACCATAAAAGCAATTGGAATATTAGTGCTACGTACTTGAGGTTTTTCTTGATGTGAGTCAGACATTCATTGCAGTGAAATGCGTTCTTACGCTTCCATTTCCATCACATCTCACGTTGAATGGGGTTAGTCGAATGAAATGTTAGCAATTCGTTCGCTACTGGGTCGGGAAGTTGAGCAAAATTCGCTGGTGTGTTGCGTGGAGGTTGTGCGCTGGGTGCCTACCCAAGAAAAACCTCAGATACTTAGGCTCCAACTTCTTTTGATCTGTGTGAGGTAATACTAATGCTCTGGATTCTCGCTTGAAAAACTGGGGGGCTACATTTTTTTATACAACGTTTTATTTGATGTGTTACGTTCTACAAATGGTATTTCTGAGGTATCTTTCGTTAAAATATGAACCCTGGGAATTATACAGATTTTTTTCAGAGCATTAGTAAACTATTTCAATCAACATTATATTTACTGCAACAATGGCAAGCACCCTGTAATTCTTTTACATTTTTGCTACAACAATACTGTAATCATAAGGTAAGCTGCTTATCAATATCCTTGGTTGATCAAATTAAAAGATAATGATACTGAACAGACCATTAACTAGAAGTAATTAATATTTTAACTTGATCACTGCAAACAAGTACTTCCAACAACAAAGTGCTGATATTTGAAAATAAAGAAAGCCATTTTAGAGCAATAATCCTAAAATTAGAATACACAAAATAAAGTCGAAGAAAGATAAACATTTCACAATAAAATGAAACAGTATCACAAAAGAAAAAGGAAGTCAATGATACACAGCGAAAGATCCAGCATGAATGAAAACACAATTCTTTACAGAAGTTACGAAGCAACATTTAGCACTGCAGCCAAGACAGCGATGAATCTCCTATGGCAAGATGTGACTTTTGTTACCCATTGTGAGAAAGAGGAAAGGACGATAACAGTTAAAGACTTGCTGGAGATAATCTCGTGATAAAGCGACGCTCTCAGCTCTCGTCAGACATGACTTACGACGCCGTAAACCGAGCAACAAAGAGGATAAAACTCTCTTCATTCCAGGTTTATACGCACAGTTCTCTCGGTGCTTCGGGGCGTTACAGTTACTCTTTCCATAACTGCAGAACTATGGTAATTACAGAATTGTGAGTGCTATGTTATTATATATGGCGCCTGATGCGCTGCCAAAATAAACGAAGAAGATGAACCCGAGACTAAAAGCAAGATATATTATTCTTATGAAATGTTCGGTTCTGGGAGACATTGTCGAAGAACAAATTTTCATAAACAACCCAGACCATCATGAAGAGAACATCACTTATCATGTAAAACAAAGCACTCCCACTTTTTATGAAGGAAAAGAATATATATTGAGATCATTCTTTTTCATACACTTATACATGTAGAAATATCCTAAAATTTCTTGGATATACACGATTTTCTAAGAATACTGTGATGTACAAGTTACAGATGGAATCAAAGTAAATCGGGAAATCGCGACGGAATTTTCAAAGAACCGTCAAAAGAAAATACGACGGAAATGAGTTTGAGGGACTTCAAGGGATTAATTAAGGAACAGCGCCACAAAAGGAAATTGAGAGAGAAAGCCGTACCAGCTGAATTCGCCGTTTTTAAAGTAAAACCAACATTAATCAATATTATTAATTTGATTTATTAATTATGTGAATATTGAGAATTGTGGGAACCATGACAAGGCGTATACATTTACCAGCCACAGATTATATATATATATATATATATATATATATATATATATATATATATATATATATATATATGTGTATAGATTTCGTAAATTATCGTAAGCTCAGGTAGAAATGGAAATGAGCAAGAAATTAAGTAGAGACAATTTTGCACACACATCCTAACAACCGATTTAATGAATATGATGAGTCTAGTGACCCAACGCTTCGGAATAAGAATCCGCTTAAAGAGCATTGATGTATTATTCTCTTTCCTAGAAAATGATGTTATGCCTAGAAATTATTAATGTTTTAGCGCATAAAATATTCATGGTCTTAAAAGAGACTCATATCTTAACTAGAGCACACCAAAGGAGCCGAAGTCACCGTAAATAAAGTGTTCATATTTATTACTTGTAAAAGATGCTCACGACTTATTAAATACATTAAAGTATAAAGACCATAACGATATTATCTGAAAAGCAAATTGTTTAACTGAACTACAAAACGACCTCACACATTTTTGCATCGATTTCCGTATAAGTTCTGAACTATTTCGGCTTTAATGTATGTTGGTAAGCTGTAATCAATGGTTACTAGCATAAAGTTGACGTTGGCCT
This sequence comes from Macrobrachium nipponense, assembly GCF_015104395.2. Taxonomy (NCBI): domain Eukaryota; kingdom Metazoa; phylum Arthropoda; class Malacostraca; order Decapoda; family Palaemonidae; genus Macrobrachium; species Macrobrachium nipponense. The sequence goes on from NC_087210.1 coordinate 23,385,262, forward strand.
ACAATGAAAGGTTTGTTTGTGTTTATCTATAGGTCAAAATGAGCAATGTTACTCAGTTATATATTGTAGTTGTTAATTTCTGCAATAATACTTTGCCATGCTTCATGAAAAAAAAGGGGGGTGTTGGTCTTACAGGTTCGTAAGTTTGAAGTATTCTTATGTAGCTAATGGTTACTAACATTTGACCATGAGTTACATGTCCTAAGTCTTGACATTTTTGTCGATTTCCAGGATAACCTTTCTATCGAAAGGGACTATTTTGAGAGTGGTCTATGATAGACATGAACCAGCATCACATCTACTAGCACTGACGATGACTTTTGGGCTTTAGTCCACAGACACACACACACACACACACACACACACACACACACACACACACACACACACACACACACACACACATATATATATATATATATATATATATATATATATATATATATTACAGTTCGTAAAATAAAACACCTTGAGGCATTTTGGAACTTCCACATTACTATTAAAAGCTGAAACTCAGCGTGCGACCGTTAAGTTACGTTATTTCAGCTCTCTCTCTCTCTCTCTCTCTCTCTCTCTCTCTCTCTCTATCGCTTCAAGTTTAAATATTAGAATATTTACTTATCTCAATTTAGTCATCGTCGAATAACAAAATAAAACTGTACAAAACTTAGAACATTCATTATTTTAAGGAGACTTTGCTAATGTTACCATAATGGGACACTTCAAGTAGCACCAAACTTGTCTCCTATCTGGCGCTGAGCTGAAGCTGATAGTTTTCAATAATTCTTTCTCTGGTAGGTTAAAGTTGAAACCCTTATTTACACAGTATGTTTCACACAATGAAACACTCGACTCTAATGCAGACACGAGGAAAGGAATAGATGGTCACAAAAATCCGAATTTTATGCAACCTTAAATTTGAGTTTAAAATTTATTTTATATAGGTTTCAGTGGCATTCAATCTTCCATACAAGTTCAAACAATGTTATTTAGGATGGTATTCATAATATTCGAGTCTGTCCAGTATTCATGAAGCAAATACACAGACACGTACACATGCACATACAAATACACACACACACACACACACACACACACATATATATATACATATATATTATATATATATATTATATTATATATATATATTATATATATATATATATAAATATAGACTGATAGATAGACAAACAGACGATAAAAGCACTAATGTATACGTTGCAAGTATATATTTTGGACACGTCTTCTGTGTCCCTTTGAACAGGGTGCAACACATAAAAATTAGTGTTTTTTATGGTGGGGCTTTTATCTTCAATATTAAATATTTATAATATATATATATATATATTATATATATATTATTATATATATTATATATATATAAATATATTAATAGATATAAATACCGTTTATAATATATATATAATTAGTATATAATATAATATATATATATATATATATATATATAAATCATATCACATTACCATAATTCATATACATATATCGAACTACAAATGTCCTTTAATATCTAATTCGCTCTACCTCGGAATTAATATATTTTCATATATGTTTAACCGAAGGGGAATTTTCAAGACGATAATAGAATTGCGGCCGGCAATTCTATTATCGTCTAAAAAATTCCCCTTCGGTTAAACATATATGAAAATATATTGATTCCGTGGTAGAGTGAATTAGATATTAAAGGACATTTTAGTCGTTATAGATATATATATATATATATATATATATAATATCGAGCTCCAATGTCCTTTAATATCTAATTCGCTCTACCTCGGAATTAAATAGATTTTCATATATGCTTAACCGAAGGGGAATTTTTTCTCGATAATAGATTTGCCTGGACCAGGGCGCGAACCTATGGATCCTTTTCAAACCCAGGAACGTCAGTGAAGCTTTTCCTACTACACCACCTCTCGCGGTGGGTTGTAGTAGGAAAAGCTTCACTGACGTTCCTGGGTTTGAAAGGATCCATAGGTTCGCGCCCTGGTCCAGGCAAATCTATTATCGAGAAAAAATTCCCCTTCGGTTAAGCATATATGAAAATATATTAATTCCGAGTAGAGCGAATTAGATATTAAAGGACATTGTAGCTCGATATATGTATATGAATCACGGAAATGTGATATGACTTATATATATAATATATATAATATATATATATAATATATATATATATATATATATATATATATTATCTATATCTATATTCTATATCTATCTATAATATATATATATATATATATATATATATATATATATATATATATACATATATATATATATGGTGGGCCAAAAGTAGCCTCACAGTTAACAAAAACAGAATAAAAATAATTTATTAAACGCATAAAATTTTTCAGACATGAATAAGTGGCATATTTAAGAATGAGTGACATGAAAAGGATAAAAATAAGTAGCATGTATTAATTTTCTATTGAAGAGTACTTTGAATGAGATACAGTTCATGAAGTAACTGTGATGCTACTTTTGGCCTACCCTGTATATATATATATATATATATATATATATATATATATATATATATATATATATATATATATATATATATATATATATGATATATAATATATATAAATAAAAAAATAAAAATATATATATATATAAATATAGATTATATATATATAAATATAAAATATATATATATATAGATAAATAAAAATATATATATATATATAGTATCATATATATATATATATATATATATATATATATATATCATAATATATTTATATATATACATATATTTTTACATATATACAGGGTGATTAAAAAAGAATGACCCTATTTCATGATTAAATATTTTATGAAGGAAAAATAGCAAAAAATCAAACTCATAATGCAAGTATTCTACTAACAGTCAAGTTTTATTTCACATGTTACAAGTGCTCAATATGGCCACCCCTTGCGGCATGAACAACATCAATACGATATGAGAATTCTTCCCAAACACGTTGAAGCACATCAGGATCAATTGAATTGATCGCTGTTGTTTTTCGATGTTTTAAGTTTTCCAGATGGGGCGCCTCACCACTGGAGCTTATCAGTAAGAGCATTTTTAAATGAAAAACTGCCTCTTTGTTCCGCCATTGTCAACTGACCTGGAAAACTTAAAACATCGAATAACAACAGCGATCAATTCAATTGATGAATTCTCATATCGTATTGATGTTGTTCATGCCGCAAGGGGTGGCCATATTGAGCACTTGTAACATGTGAAATAAAACTTGACTGTTAGTAGAATACTTGCATTATGAGTTTTATTTTTTGCTATTTTTCCTTCATAAAATATTTAATCATGAAATAGGGTCATTCTTTTTGAATCACCCTGTATAATGCATACACGGTTAAAATGAAAAAAAATTATTTCGTAAATTATCGTTGGCAGGGGAAGAAATGGAAATGAGCTAGAATTAAGTAGAGACAATAATGCATAGAATCCCTAACAACCCATTTAGAATATTTGCAGCAACTTTTGAATTGTAAAAAATCTAAGGAAGCACTAGAAAAGAAGCGGACGTGTTGATGCACAACGTTTTAAAGACTATAAATAGAGCAAATCCTTTTCTCACATAGATTTTCTTTTGAATTTATGTATTAAATCGGAGAGGAACTTTGTTTCTTAAGGAAGTTTCCTTTCAGAGGAGAGAGAGAGAGAGAGAGAGAGAGAGAGAGAGAGAGGAGGGACAAATCGTTTTCCACGGGAATGTTTGTGCTAACATTTCAGATCTTGCCGAGTTCTGAAGTATAATTTCCGATATGGAAAAAGTTTTGGCAATAATAAAAAATCGAAGAGTTTCAGTTTAGTTATCGATTAAATTCAATTCAGTAGTATAGCCTCCTCAAGTAAATAGAGTTGGTTTCTACTGGCGAAAAAAGTAATTACCTAGTTCTTTATAACTTCCTTTAAAATTCGAATTAAAAAAAATGAGACGCCACTACAATACAAGAATGTATAATATTCTTGTGATTGCAGAAGTTTTTGGAAATCTTACGCTGGTTTTAAATAGAAAAATTTTCCAATTTGAGGTTTGAACACTTTCTATTCTTGAGACACGAACAACAGAGATAACTATTTTAATTCTTATGAACAACAGCTGGCGCTGTACCACAGACATGCATCCCAGAAAGTGTCGGTTAAAAGTCAGATGCCATAGCTGTTGCAATATACACATTTCAAATATTCTACGAAAACTAAGATAATGAATATAACCATATGTGTTTTTGTTCTACGATTCGGTTCACAGAAAATGTATAAATAAAATCCTGAAATTCAGTTTAGTCTTTATTATGAGTCTAGCTTTTTTTTTTTTAATATTTAAAACCTCCTAGTTTTCCCCTTGCTGCTCTAACGAATACGCGTATGCATAAAGAAGTTTGCTTATTTCGGGGTAATATTTTTTTTTATTCCAGAACCCCTGGACTCTTAAATACCTCCAGTTTAAGGCTTAAAACTTTGAGTGGAGCTTCCGAAATGTTGTCAAGAGCGACAGGAAACTCAGGTTGTTCAAAAATCTCTTCTAAAACCACTTTGTCGAAAGTTTTCATGATTCTTTTCGAGAAAAATAAAGTGTCAACTCAAAAAAAAAATGAATGACAATAATAAGAACAGTAATAACAGAATATATAACATTAAACACTAGTAATAAGAAAAAGTCTCCTCAAGTGGCCAAACAGATAAAGCTTTCAATAATTAATCGGCGTGGGAGTCTCTCTCCTTCTCTTAATAAGAGAATTATGTTTATGAAGGAAAAGCTTGTCCTTGAGTCGTCAGTCTCACTATCCTGAAATGAACAGTACATAATAACAACGTACTGAAGGGATGTGTCAAGCCTTTTCGTATTCATAAAGGTGTTACTTCATAACGGAATGATGAACATGGTGTTGATCCCAAGTGTGAAGTGGAATTTCAAAAATATTCCAGAGCCGAGTAATGCGTGTTACGGTTTTCTATGCATAAGTGTACACGTGCGAATATGTTTATATGAAGGATATATAAGCGGTAACCAATCGAGCAACAGACGTTTTGAGAGAAAGCATTTACGTTTGCTGTATCGATATATCCAAATGTTATACACTCAGTTAGTAGCGGCAAGTGCACGATAAGGTGACTCATTAATGACTTTTGTTCCAACGGAATCAGATTTATAGACCTTTTGTGGGAAATGCAGGTTCCTCTGAATAGCGAATGGGAGCTGCATCTATCAACACGTAAATGATGCAATTTTCTTATTTGCTTCCTATTCGAGAACGGAAGTCTTCAAAGGCCGTCCAAATGTCATCAGAGGGGAATCTGATTTCATAATGCAAAATATTTTCTGTTTGGGCAAAATACAATGACATTTTGGTTTGAAAACATCCATTACGCGGTTAAATTGCAGGCATTCACCGATAACATTTTAACAATATAATTTATTAATGAAAGCTATTGAGGAGCGCATAAAGAGTGTATTTTGACAATGTCATGGGAATGTGGCTTCCAAATTTGTTCATTAATAACTGTTCAACAACACAGCCAATGTCGTTTAGACCTTAAAAAGCTATGTGAATAGGTGTGCATAAACGGGAAAGTTATCGAAGTTTTTCAAAATCTTCATTTTTTGACATCCTTGCAGTGATTGGGAAACAATCAGAGAAAACGGCAACATGCACAACATTTGTAAATTAATTCAAACTACTAACTCATGAGTGTCTCCAGTAGAAATGGAGAGACTGTAATATATCCCACACAGGACTCGGATTTTTAAGATTGTAATTTCATAGTAGTGAAAATGGTGTGGGGAACCGATGAAATTTTCTCTCTGGGTATAACTGAATGACAGATGGAGTTCTATGTATATATTTTAAAGAGAAAACTGAAACTATATCCTTGTTTCCTCATAATTCTAAGTGGTACTCTCTCTCTCTCTCTCTCCTACTACCTAAAATGATATAAATTAGTTATTTCTAAATGCAAAAATGTGACTTCAGAAAAAACTACTCGCCAATATTTTAACGTTAGTACAAATAAAAAAAAAAAAAAAGATCAGCGGTAGGCGAAAAATAACGATATCTTTTACTGGTAACTTTAGGTTTAGAAATAGAAGCCATATTGTGCTAAGAAAAATGTCATTGTTTGAACGAATTTTCACTTTTATTCACACTGTTTTCGACTTCGGAATTTGAAACAGATAATATTTGACATGTTTTGTTCGTGGGAAAAGTAAGATAAATTGGTAGTCTTTATTTTATTTTTCATAGCTGCCCTACGCTAACTTTTTGAAATATTTTTATTGCTATTTTTCTTCGTAGGTGTACATCATGCATAGGGACGGTCACTAGGTATTTACTATTTAACATTGTCGAAATTCATTACGCTCCACCTATCTTCTGGCGATTTATATTGAATATATTTACACATACACGCACACCCTTATATTGTGTGTGTGTATATATATATATATATATATATATATATATATATATATATATATATTATATATATATATATATATCGAACTACAAATGTCCTTTAATATCTAATTCGCTCTACCTCGGAATTAATATATTTTCATATAAGCTTAACCGAGGGGGAATTTATTAAGCGATAATAGAATTGGCGATCGACAGGCGCGAACCATCGACCTCTCGATTCCAGGACTGGCAGTGAAGCCTTAAACCACCCCGGGGTGGATTAAGGCTTCACTGCCAGTCCTGGAATTGAGAGGTCGCTGGTTCACGCCTGTCGATAAGCCAATTCTATTATCGCTTAATAAATTCCCCTCGGTTAAGCATATATGAAAATATATTAATTCCGAGGTAGAGTGAATTAGATATTAAAGGACATTTGTAGTTCGATATATGTATATGAATCACGGTAATGTGATAGACTTATATATCTATATATATATATATATATATATATATATATATATATATCTATATATATATAATATATATATACTATATATATATATATATATATTCAGCCTTCTCTCACGTGCACAGGATCACTTTAAATCGAATTTTGCTAGAAAATGTATATTCGCAAAAATTTTCGTTATATTAGGAAGAGATCCGCAAATAAAAGTTGGGGTTACAATGAACATTTCACATTATAAACCACACAATACAATGAAAAAAAAATATTTTCCCAATGGGATAATAATTCATCAAATATCAGGAAATTATTATTTTCATTATTACTGTCAGTTAAAAGCCTCAGTATTGCATCCGAAAGTCTCTTCTAGTCATTTTTAACCTTGTACAAAATATATAAAACACTATTGAGGCTTTTAATTGTCAATATTATAGCCTCGTTACAGAGATTCCTTAGTTCACTATTGTTGTTATTATTATTTCTATGAATCCCTTACTTATCAACCATTGTTTATCGTAATGTCAAGTTTAATTTTGTATTTTATGCGTTGGTGTGAGCTTATGTACTGTTTTTTCCATCCAGACCCAGTATTAAAGCAATCACAAGGCATGTGCGGGATTTGTCATACACAAACACAAACAATTCTCGAAAATACCATATCAAATCCCAGGTAAGTTATGTGAAATTCTCAATAATTGTTACGAGTGGAACCAAAGTTGACGTGACGGTGTAACTACCAGTGTCTCTTCAGTAATTTGGAAACTTTCACACATTATATGAGTAATTTTCTGGAGATACTAACGCAGATGTATACAAAGAAATCCTAGTGAAACTTACCATATAAATCATTTAAATTTTCAGGCTAATTTTTGAAATGTAAAACATCATAGTTATAAACTTTGAAGAGAAAAATTATTAGTACATGCATTTAAAATCAAAATATTGTTTACATTTTCTAAAATGACGAAGTTAAGTAAATGTGCGTAAGTTTTTAATTGAATTTTTTCTTCATTTTCATTGAAGCAATCAGTTAATGAATTGCACGCATCTGCAGATAAGTTTTAAAATCAACAAGTTCAAAACAATAATGAGTTTTCCCTGTATCTTTACAACAGGTTGCTCTTTCCTAGCAACGCTGTTAATGTAACAATTTCAATACCAGTAACTACCGTACACACCAATTATGGAGAGAAAGCGAAGGTGTAATATGTAAGGTGATTTGTATTTATGCTCTTCGCTTGAAACTACCTTCGTAGATTCAAAAAGAGGAACTGTCTCTCTATTCCTGACCACTAATTCTTTTCCTAACACCCATCCCTTCTATAACAACCATTCGATGTTTAACAAATTTACTGATAAAATATCCAGCTTTTGTACTATTTTTCATCGGGAGACCCAGAGTCAAAGTAACAGGGTCTGCTCACAAGGCGGTACTAAAACCTATCCCCGCCCCTTGTGAAACATCATCAGTTACAAAAGGACCATATCTTTATGAAACTATACTTACGATAACATTTTCATATAACTATTTTAGCGATGGCGTTTTTTTATATAAATTTTCCTTTTATTGCATGTTGCCGTATACTACGTTAAAGTACAAAGAATGCTCTTTCAAATGATATATAGCACATTACAATTACGATTACTTTCAAATCCATAAGCGCGCACTGAAAAAATTATCTTCGCACACAAAAATGTGCAATTACTTCATCCGTCAACCTACATACATTCACGTTTCGTAGCCTAGCTGACTAAGGGATGATGATAGAAAGAAACTGAAAAATGGATTAGAAAGCTGATAAAATATACTATATAATGCATAAATAAAGTTGATAGGTGTTCTCAGAAATTTTCGAGGAATTCTAGGTCAAAGACGGACCAACATTTTTAAATTTTATGTAAATATTTACCACATTTTTCTTACATAATTTTTCATCTTATTACGTTTTGCCACATACCATGTAAAAGTACAAAGAATGCCCTTTCAATTGGTATATGACACATTACAATTACAATTATTTTTAAACCCATAATCGCGCACAGAAAATATTATCTATGTACGCAAAAATTATAAAAAATTAAACGTTCATAGGAGATCTGAAATCTAGCCCCTCCCCTTGTTAAACGTCATCAGATACATCCAGCCAGACTGACGAATACCTTTTTGTACTTTTTTTTCGAAAATATTATAATCGTTTGAGGCATGCATAATTAATACCTTTATGTATACAGTTTGTGTTATGTGTAAATGAGAAATTTGCGGGAAATGTGTTCCCTGTATCATTTTCTTCATCATTTATTCCTTTGATACCTTATATCGTATATGATGTAATTCTTATACTTTTTATATTGTTTTCTTTTTTGTGGCCAAGTCGTGCAAATGCAACTGCCATTTTTTACACTGCCTGTGTCCACATTTTCTTTGTATTTATTGCTTAACAATAACCATTCACAGTAAGATTTGGAAAATATAATTAATCTATCATTCTAACCTTTATCATAAAAAAAGTTGCTTTTCAAAGTGAGGTATGAACACGGTGACAGAACTAAATAAGTTTCTTAAGAATTATTTAAAATCTTGATAAAATTACAACCTGACAAGAGCCAGATGAGGAGATAGAGAGAGAGGAGAGAAACGAGCGAGAGACAGAGACTGAGAGAGAGAGACGAGAGAGAGACAGAGAGAGAGGAGAGAGAGAGAGAGAGAGAGAGAGAGAGAGAGAGAGAGTTGTCATGTTAAAAGAAATGGACTTGAAGAGAATACAGCAAACCAGTATATAGGTAAGTAAATAAATAAGTAAAGAATAAAATATGAAGAAAGCTGGAGTAGCTATGTGTGTTCAAACTGGTATATTTTGTGCAATAAAACAAGGTTTGGTGACTAAATGAGAGAATGGGTATTAAAAAAATCAAACATGTGACCTCTACAGATTTTATCATCAAGATTTTATGAAAAACACCATGCGATATGGATTATATGTATAAAAACAAAGGGTTCTTTAAGAAATTCAGTGGAGAAACACTGGAGTGTTACTCTTGTGACGTTACAGTATTAGCTACGCCCCCACTGCCGAGTTAAGCAGACCCTATTTACTTTGAATGGTTATTAAAAAACATCAAGCATGTTACTTCTTTACAGGTTTTATCAGATTTTATCAAAAAAAACCATGCGATATGGATTAAATGTATAAAAACTAAAGCTTCTTTAAGTAATTCAATGGAGAAGCGCGAGTCGTGTTACTCTTCTGACGTCACAGTATTAGCTCCGCCCCCACTGCCGAGTTGAGCAGACTCTGTTACTTTGACTCTGGGGAGACCAATGTATTCTCCTAAACGCTCACCATTGCTTCTGCTCATTAACATCTTGGTTTACTGGTCTCTATATCTACTGCAAAACTGTTTCTTATTTTAATCATCCTGACTATACAGGCCATCCCAATAATGTGTTTATTCACATTCAATAACTAGCTCTCAGTCTCTGAAAACTTATTATATATATATATATATATATATATATATATTTTATAATATATATATATATATATATATATATATAATATTATATATATATATATATATATAAATGTCCAGTAGTACCTCGAGATACGAAATTAATCCGTTCCGATGCATCTTTCGTATCATGAGGTTTCCGTATCTTGGACCACATTTTACATATAGAATGGCTAATCCATTCCAAGCCCCTCCCAAAAACACCCCAGTAAATTTCATAATAAAGGTAAATTGACCTATAGACAATGAAATACTACAACAATTTGGACCATTCAATACGTAACTTAATAATTAAAATGCAAAACCTGTAAATAAAGTGTATATTAGTGTACAAGAAATATTATTACTGTAACGTAAAATGTGGAAGCATACCTTTCGAGTGAGGCTATCTCCGAAAGTGGCGGCAGAGGAGGAGGAGGACAAACGGCAGATACCTACACTTAACTTTACGAAACACATAAAAAAATGTCAGAAAAACAAAACTAAACTTTACAAAACACATTAACAAAACTGTAACACTTAACTTTACAAAAAAACTTAAAATAAAATTTATTTTGTCTTTTTTTGATTTTTACATTTCTTTTTACTTTTTTATACTTTACATAATTTCCATTTCTTCACCACCGAATGGATGCCAGTCCGTTTACGGAATTTTTCGAACCACCCATGAGAAGCCTTGAACTCTAGGGTTGCCGTTGATGTCCCCTCTCCGCCGTCGTCTTCGGCTTGGGCAATCAAATCGCCGAAAATAGCGCTGGCCTTCTGGCAGATTGCCGTCTCGGTTATCGTATCGCCATTGATTTCTTTGTCCTCGATCCATTCAAGAAGCAGCCTTTCCATTTCATTATGCACATGGTTCCTCTTGTTGGACAAAATAGTCACACCCTTGGAAGGTGTAGCTGCTTTGATGGCTTCCTTCTGCTTAAGGATGGTGCCTATAGTCGACGGATTTCAGCCGTATTCCTTAGTGATCTCACTCAACCGCAAGCCAGCTTCATACTTTTTTATTATCTCTATCTTTGTCTCCATAGAAAGCATTCTCTTCTTTCTGTGAACTTCAGCAACTTTCTTGGGACCCATGACTATATGTACTGTACATAATTAAGTTGTGTATGTAGTACGTATATTAATTAGGCTCTCACAACACGATAAAGTAGCACAACAAAATCACTAACGAATTTATGATACTAGACGAAATCGTTGGACCGAACGAATGCCGCATGCGTACGATAAAGCTTCGGGTCCGAAGTGGCCGAGCGAAGGCACGCCACCACGTAAGATGCATGATGGGAGGGATGCTGTCCAATAGGAGAGAAGGATCTCATGGCTTGGCTAGCATCAGGAACCAATAGGAGAGCAGGGTGATGGTGGTGAGTCTACTAGAACTAAGATGGCGGCGCGCGGCGCGAGTTTCAAAATTGTTATCGGGTGAATCTTGGACTTTCAGAAACCTTTCATATCTTGAAAACTTTTCGTATGTAGAGCAGTAAAATTTTTTGTGTCAGCTTTCGTATCTCGAGTTTTTCGTAAGTTGAGCCTTTCGTATCTCGAGGTACCACTGTATATAGATGAGCTGATTCAATACAGTTTGAATATGCCTTTTCCGTGATAGTCTGAAGTCCCGTGAAACCATTATAAGTTATACAGAAGAGTGCCACGCATCTCTATATCCCTTCTTGATTGGCCTTTGTGTCTAAGGAGCCAGAATAACCAATCAGCTTCTTGCATAATGATGCCATCTGAAAGGGGGCATTTGAAACCGATTACTGATTGGTCAGGCAGTTCGTTACCGGGTCCCATACAGTACAGAATGACTGGGTCAAGACACGAGTGCCCAGTGCCCTGCGCATTCCCGTCGGCCGCCATAACAGTCTAACCGGCCGTCCGTTTGTGCACTAGCATAGTTAATGTAATAATTACAAGTAAAGGCCACCTGTGCAGCTAAGAAGAATACACCTGTGTTAAATGTTTCATTGATTATTATTTTTGCATGACCTCCATTGCACTTATCTCTCTCCTATTTTTTCCTTCATATCCTGAACCCACAAATGACCGAGATCAGGTCATATAATTTTGGTGATAGTCATGGGGTTCTGTAAGGTTCTGTAAGTTTTTTGAGGTCTTGAGGTGTCAAACAAACGTTAGTGCTAAATCATTTTAACCGACTAACAGTAATATGCAGTGATATATACATGGAAACGAGAGAAAATTCGATGGATGGTGATGACGAGGGAAATGGTGAAATGAACGGACTGGATAAATACAGTTATGACTAAAGCAATCGGCAGAAAAGTGGCGAACCGTGCTAAGAACGGGAATAAAAAATCGAGTGGCCCTACGATTTCGAAATCCACATTTCTAACCAGAAAGACAGTGTACAGTCACACCATACGATTTCGAAATGCACATTGCTAACCAGAAAGACAGTGTACAGTCACACCATATGCTTTCGAAATGCACAGTGCCAACCAGAAAGACAGTGTACAGTTACACCATACAATTTTGAAATGCACATTGCTAACCAGAAAGACAGTGTACAGTCACACCATACGATTTCAAAATGCACAGTGCTAACCAGAAAGACAGTGTATAGTCACACCATACGATTTTGAAATGCACATTTATAACCAGAAAGACAGTGTACAATCACACCATACGATTTCGAAATGCACAGTGCTAACCAGAAAGATATACCCTACGATTTCGAAAAATGTAGTGCTGTTAGACAGTTTTGCGACCAAATTCGGTGACGAACGGGCGAGAAAATAATTCTAATCCGCGGAATTATTAACAAAATATTGGAAAAATCCGACGAGACATACGAACAGACAAAGACTAGTACGGGAGAATTCAAAATCAATGGTCCAGCGCCAAAGTCAAACGACGGTGGTGTCGTGGTGGTGGCACCCGAACACCCTTCGTGACCCCCAAGTAACCGACTCGTGTAGCAGACCAAGTAGAGGAGTAACGAACGTGTTTTGAACGGAGAGATGGCGAGCAGTCCAACCTCACCAGGAAGGACGGAAGTTAGCAGTAGCAGGAGGTAGCCTGGAGGTAATGCCGGGAAGGTAGTACCTCTGGTTACCCCCAGTGCCGTGCGGGACTGATATGCAGTTCCCAAGAACAAGGGACGCCTTGTTGTCTTGTTGTGAGGGAAGGGATGCAAATTCTCACCCTTGAGGAGTACGGGAGTAGAGAACAACCTGTCCACCCACGAGTCAAGAATGCTGGGGCAGAGAGAGGTTGACCAGAGCCTCTCTCCCATGACCCCGTGGGAAGGGGGGAGTCCACCCCTACTTCTGATCGCGACCTGTTGAAGAGTAGAGGGATGGTATTAAAAAGGTGAATAGTGCAGAAGTTCCCTTACCAACCTCAACCCGTGAAGGAAGTCATGATACCTGCTTAAGGTATGGATAGGATGAAGCGATGTTAGAATAAGGAATAGCTGATAGACGTCAGATGACAGCCAGCAACCAGTGAGAGAATCCAGGAGCGATGTGAAGAAGATACAAGCAAACTAATAGCGTCAGTAGCGAATCGCTGGCACCGCTGCTGGCACTATTAGGGCTGCTGACCTGTGAGCAAATTGCATAGAAAACGGGAACATCTCAACCGTATGGCAGAGAGAGAGGGACAGTACAGGATAGTGTCTTGGGATACTATGGGGATGTGAGGAGAGGATACCCTTCACACACCCGGAGGTGGGAGACCCTGCCCCACCTAGAGGCCGTCGTGATTGCGAAAAGTTGTCACTGATAGTAATATTAGTATTAGTTCGACTGCACAATGAACGAGTTGTGTAGTCTTTAGTAGCGTAATCAATAACATGTTGTGTTAGGGAAGTGCAGATAGGGAATTTGTAGAAAGTAACATTAGAAAAAAAAATTTGTATAAAAAAGTAAGAGAAAAAAAAGGATGGTTCTCTTAGGCCGTATTCTGATTATAGTTAAAGTATCACGAGCGACAATACATTATATTTGTCCCCATCGAAGAATTGTAATTAAGATTTGAAGACAGAATTATTAACGTACGTTCATTAAAGAAATTGTTTGAGTAAAGTAACGAGACTGATATTTTTGTTGAAATAGTAGTCAGATTTTCATAGGGAAAGAGAATTAATTTTTAAATTTAATAACAAAGTGAGAACAAACTGTATTTTACCCCTGACATAGATATGCCCTTAAAATGTTAACTTCTCAACAAGATGGTAGAATCGAGCAACTGTAAGACACACACACACACACAAAAAAGAGATGTAATAAGAGTAGCCGAGAGAGAGAGGGGAACTGCGACGCATACAGTTAAATGTTTCAGTTGCACCTGTGGGTGAGTTGCACAGAAAACAGAGGCAAGTGAGTCAGCTGTTGTATGAACGTGCTGAGTGAGTGCCATGGAAGTGTACATGTAATGAGAGTCTTGGTTTGCTAGGGTGTAAGGGAGTTGACTGACAAGTCACAGTTTTCTGAACATGCACGAGGTAAATTCTTCATAAAAGAAAGAAAGAAAAGAGTAACTTGTTGTGCCACCGTTCCTCCCTCTTCGATAAAGCAAACCATCCACATAATTTGTAAGTGCGTGTAGCATACCGGCGCGAGTCATGAATAAATGTGTCCGTCACAAAGTGAACAGAGAACATCATAAAAACATGCTTATGTACTATTGTTTCATGTCAGTTATTGCTGAGAAATTGATGTCTAATTTTCTAAACATTTTGTTACAGTTCCAAGCATATCATGAGTGAGTCTTTGTATTCATAATTGTGTTATTTTTATTGCATGTTAATTTTATTGCATTTCAAGTCATATTAAACACGTTTTGCAATGCATCTAATTTTTGTTCATTTCTGTTGATACCAATTATACAGTGTCCAAAATTTTATATCATTGTCAATGCTGTTTATACTTTGAAAGAAATTTATGATCTTCCATCGATGATGTAGCAATGTGAGATTACTTTGAAAAAAAAAAAAAATGAAAGTTATTTTTGTGAGTAATCTTTGATTTTTTTATTTTTCGTTTCTTGTTTTTATTGTGTTGCAGAAGGAATTCAGTAAGTTCTCGTATACTTTTACCAAATCTCTTATGAATAATGTTTCATTTTTGACTCATGTTATGTGATTTTTTTTTTTTTTTATGAATTTAGCTTTTTTTGAGTTGGAGCTGTGACTATTTCCAGTGTTTTATTGACATTATTGAATGTGAACCTAAATTTGTTTTTCTGTGTGACACGTTGTGAGGCATGAGATTCATTTGTTGTAACTTTTGTTTGTAACACGCCTAATGACCCTATCCTAATAGTTTTAAATTTTGCACAAACTGAACGGTATGACACTCAAAGGCGGTGTAGCACTCAAAGAAGAACAACAATGAGCAAATCATCAGATCAGTGTATGTCTTGCGGGACGCAAGAACTTAGGAGGGAGTGATGAGCTGATTCAATACAGTTTGAATATGCCTTTTC
>NC_087210.1:23403626-23431126 GCF_015104395.2 Macrobrachium nipponense
ACCAGGATAGAGAAAGTCACTCTCTAATACGTTTTCGGGGGTCAGAGAGAGAGAGAGAGAGAGAGAGAGAGAGAGAGAGAGAGAGAGAGAGAGAGAGGTGGTTAACAAATGATCATGAAAGCAGGAAATGTAACGAAAAATAAAAAATTCTGCTAAAAGTGTATTATAAAAAAACCATTCTCTTAGTAAGTTTTGTGAATGAACCGAAAGGAATTAGAAGGGGAAAATGTCAAACGGTAGAGCCACTTCCAGTCCATAAGGAATCGGTTGTATCCTTTTTATCCAATCTTTTCTCGATGTCAGAAATCTTTACGCGAAATCTTTTCCATTTTTTCTCGTGCCAGTGCTCGTAACCGAATTTCTGAATTCCATTATAATCCAATTTTGCAACCATTCTGGAGCAGTTTTGCCAGATTATGAGAAAACATGGGAAAATACCGAAATATTGTTTTAGCCAAAGGAACACAGACATTACAGAGAGGCAGAAAAATGAGAAAGTATTAAACTAGGAAAATGTAAGTGTAAGGATTTTCCTTCCTATTAATAGCCCGGACATTTTATTACAAAAATTAACCTTATAAAATTAAGATCTGCTAAAAGAAAGATGTCGCGTTGACCTTTGCTCATTACATTAACTGAAGAGGCAAAACCAACTACAGCAGGACTCGGTGTGTTGATGCTGGCGGTAATTTAGGGTAAGAACTTGTGATGAGATTTCCCAGCCTATGTTTCAAGAACATCCCAAAATTCCGCCTTCCAGCTAGAACATCTTCGAAAATTTGAAATTCGTTGTCACACCCATCATACTTATTATAAAACATAGCAGTTAAGATTTCAACAAAACTAGCTAATGTTCATGTTCATTTCAACTTCATATTTTCGCTGTGCGTTAGTGTTACTGTCTGTATTTCCCGTGAATGAACAGAAATATAAATCATTATTGAAAACTATTAAAAAAGAATTGTTGAAACATATCCTTATCAGTGAAACATCTATCTATCTATCTATCTATCTATCTATCTATCTATCTATCTATATATATATATATATATATATATATATATATATATATATATATATATATATTATATATATATATATATATATATATATATATATATATATATATATTATATATATATATATATACATCATATATATATATATATATATATATATATAATATATATATATATATATATATAAAATATATGTATATATAAATTTATATATATATATATATATATATATATATATATATATATATATATATATAAATAAATATATGTATATATATAAATATATATATATATATATAATATATATATATATATATATATATATGAATATATAAATATATATATAAATATATATATATATATATATATATATATATATATATATATATATATATATAAGTATATATATATATATATATATATATAGTATATATATATATACGTATATATTTTGTGTGTACATTAGCTGTAATTTACCGCATTAGCAATCAAATTAGCTCCCTTTTAGTGTTTAGCGGTTTATATGAACTCAGTGTTTTTATAAGTCATGCGGCATCAAGTATCTTCCAAATCACAATTACTGATTGCCACACTATCGTTCAAAAAAAAAAATACATCGTGATTACGCGATCTTTGTCCAATAAAATCTGAAAATAATAGACGATTGTACAAACCCCAACTTAGTAAAAGATAGCTGACTTCCATACCAAAAAAAAAAGGGTGGCCCTCATAAGGTGAACTGAATTTTAGGTAACATACGCGTAAACACAGCAGTCACTTGAAAATAAGAAGAATATTTTCGCCCTTGCAAGAGATACAAATATGTATGGAAATTTCCAGCAAGAGCGAATAAAAAGAACCGGATCCGAAGGACAGTTTACTTGACCCTTTTGCCGCATAAGCCTTCAATTTTTATCCCATGTTTATTCCTGAAGAACCTGGAGATTTCAAATATCAGTATGAAAGTGGAGTCGTTTGCATATTGAGGAGGCTCTGGGAATGACATTATTGCAGGTTTTTTATAGTGAAGAATTATTTCTGGTTCATTTACGTCAATGGCAATGGTCTGATTTCTTTTTAGCATTTGACTGCGTAAAAGAATTTCATAAAGCAAATACTCAACTGTTTCCTTTATCGTGCGATCATGGGAAGAAGAAAAACAAGGTGGTGAAAGGTGGTAGCCCAAGCTAAAGCAAAGTCGTATGATGATGTATAATGAGCTGGGGACAAAGGAAGGATTAAAGAAGATGATGAGCTATCAAAGGCTAGAAATAAGAGCACCAAAGATATACACATCAAACAAATAAAGATCAAGAGGGTGTAGTGCTTAGAAAGGAGAAGACATTGTGAAGAGATGGAAAGAATATTTCGAACAGTTGTTAAATGAAGAAAATAATAGACTAATAAGAGAGGATGGGCAAGTGAACATTGGCATGGTAATGAGGTTTTTTCTAGGCAAGAGGTACTAAATGCACTGAAGAAGAAGAAGAATGGGAAGGCAACCGGACCAGACATGATCCCGGTGGAGGCATGGAAAGCATTAGGAGATGAAGGAGTGGATATACTGTACGATCTTATGATAAAGATCCTTGAACAGGAAAAGATACCAAATGAGTGGCGTGGAGTATATTGATCCCAATTTTTAAAGGGAAAGGCGATGTCCAAGAGTGTGGTAATTAGTAGGGCATTAAATTGATGTCCACACTTTGAAGATACTGGAAAGGATGATAGATGCTAGACTGAGAGAAGAAGTACATGGTAATAAAGAGCAGATGGGATTTATTGAGGGAAGGGGAACAACAGATGGTATATTTTGTCTGAGGCAAATAATGGAGAAATTCGGGAAAGACAAAGGGACCTACATATGGTATTCATTGACCTTGAAAAGGCTTTATGACAGAGTCCCGAGACAAGAGGTATGGAGGAGCCTGAGGGAGAAGATGGTGCCAGAGAAGTATGTGCGATTGATACAAGAGATGTACCGGAATGTATTTACCAGAGTGAGGAGCATGTTGGGGGAGACAGAAGGTTTTGAGGTGAGAGTAGGATTACACCAGGGGTCGGCTCTGAGCCCATTTATCTTTACATAGTGATGGATGTCATAATAGAGGAAGTAAGGAGACAGTACCATGGAACATATTGTATGCGGATGATATTGTTCTGTGTGCAGAGAGCAGGGAAGATCTGGAAGTGAAATTGGAAAGATGGAGACAAGTACTGGAAGACAGAGGAATGGAGAATAAGTATATCCAAGACAGATCATATGTTGTACCACCACTGAGGGGGATGATAGAGAAAGTATTCAGCTTGGTGGAGAGCAAATAAGGAGAGTGATAAGTTTAAGTATTTGGGATCTTTTGTTAACGCTGGAGGAAAGTATGGAAGAAGAAGTAAAACATCGGGTACAGGCAGGCTGGAACAACTGGAGAGCGGCCTCGGGAGTTTCTTTGTGACAAAAGAGTGCCGCTTAGGTTAAAAGGAAAATTTCACAAAGACGGTGGTAAGAACAGCAATGCTGTATGGTACGGAAACAGCAAGCATGAGAAAAGCAGAGCAGAAGAAGTTGGATGTGGCAGAAATGAGAACTGCGTTAGGTGGATGTCTGGGGTAACAAGAGTGGATAGGATCAGAAATGACTACATAAGGGGGTCAACTAAGGTGGTGGAAGTATCAAAGAAAGTGCAGGAGGGGAGGCTGAGATGGTATGGACACCTGTTGAGGAGAGATGAGGACCACGCTGGGAGACATACTATGGGAGTGGAGGTGCAAGGAAGAAGAAAGAGAGGGAGACCAAGAAAGAGATGGAAGGACTGTGTGAGAGGAGATTTTACATGAGAAGGGAATTGATGAGGCAGAAGTGCAAGATAGAAATAGATGGAAACGGCTCATCCGAAACGGCGACCCCATATAAAATGGAAAAGCTGGAAGAAGGAAGAAGAATGGGGAGAGAAGGAAATCACTGACATCTGGATGTAACAGTGATATACTTTAGACTTTTTAATGTATTTTCTGCTGGGTCGGAAAGAATATCTTAACTTTTTAGAAAATTATGAGGTGAAAGGAAATTTATTTGAAGGTTAGTTTTTACGGATACTAATACTCCAATGTGACGGATGTATATATATTGAACAACCAAAGTGGTGGTAGCGTTTTAGTGCAAAAAACTACCCACTAAAATGTCTGGCATTACCATCACAGCATGTAGGATATGCAGTGCTGTTGTAGTGCAAATTTTACTTGTATCTCCAAATGTTGGATGCAGATCCCCCTGCCCCCCCCCCCCTTCCCACTCGTTTTGTGGGTGTCTGTCAGGGGGGTAACCACCTACTAAAAAGTCTGCCATTACCACTACAGTACACTAGGATGTGCAGTGCTATTGTAGTGTAAATTTTATTTGGTATCTCCTAAGTTGGATCTAGATCCAATTAACCCCCCTCCCCTCTTTTTCAGTGTGCCTGTCATGGGGGAACCCCCCCCCCCCACCAGAATGTTCTATCACTGGTCATTCTATAATCAGGAGAGTCTACAATATATATTAGTTTCATCTGGTATCTCATATACTGGATCTAGACCCAAAATCTAACAAGCAATTAGTGGTGCTTTTTAAGTAAGCGACACATATTTTCGGCAGACGGTCAGTTTCACAGTTTACAAGTCTACTCTTCAATACCAATAGGGGTTACAGTTGGTATCTGGTATTTCGTTCGTTGCATCTCAATGGTCTGGGCTGCCGCTCTATCACTAAGCAGACGAGATCGGACGAAAAGCGGTACTTTTAACGCGGTATGACCGTTGGCTAAACAGACGAGAGTTGAAAGGCCTTGCATCGGTACTCCTTTGTTTCACTTTACTTCGTGGCTTTTGCCTTTATTTTTAGGGATATGTGTTTGTATAAGAATGAGATTATACCGCATGTTTCTTTTTTTACGACCCTGATTACAATGACCATCATCATATCTCACTCAACCAAAAGCATATGTCATGGGCTAGACACAATGATTAAGCTTGAAAATAATAAGTATAATTGTATAAAAACATTTCTCTTAATCTACCCTATATAAATGGCCACTGTGTTGATACTTGAACATTTTCTGGGGTGAAGACGAAGAAATGCAATAGGTCCCTCTAAATACCACATTTTTGAATAAAGAATATTGACCGTTAAGTTCAAGTTCTCCAGGAAGGACACGAATTTTCAATATGTATATTATCCCAAACGCAATGCCTGCGGCTTATACCATGAGAATAGAAATGGTTAATGTTGGTGGACTTTAACTAAGTCAGACCAAAAAATCCATACAAAAAATACAAACAAAATATTGAAATTGATATATAATGGGATATTACAAGTGTATGTTGAGGTATTACAGATGATGTTTTAATTCTTTATAAATTTCTATTGTAGCATATTTCTACATGAAAAGAACCTATTCCCCATTGAATAAAATCAAAGTGTGCACAAGGCAATAGCAAGAAATTTTAATAATCTTATTTAGGACAACCAATCTTCAGGTTCTTGAAAGGATTTTAGGTATAAATGTTTAGCTACTTATTGCAGAATCCGCTTTACAGTTAGATGTCTGTATCTGAAGCAAATAACCTTATGATCTCAAACCATTATATCTTTAGAATGTAGTATAACTTTTCAAGGATTGATATAACTTTTCAAGGATGGATATAAAAAGATTAAAATGCAGAAAATCAAGTGTTACTTTTCAATCTGCAATTTGCCAGGACAAACCATCCCACCCGCACCCTCTCTCTCTCTCTCTCTCTCTCTCTCTCTCTCTCTCTCTCTCTCTCTCTCTCTCTCTGTCAAGATGCGCCGGGCGCATAGCAGAGCCTCCGAATGTAATGATTGGGAGAACATTCGAACTCTCCTATGAAATGGTCCATAACCGGGGAAGTAATCGAGTTGTGTTTGTCCCTCTGAAGGGGAAAAACGAGGCCGCTGGAGGTCGTAACTTTCAGTGCTTCCAATTGCAATGGCCGCCCGCTTTTCCGTAATGCTATAAAGGTTGTGAATGAATGGCCATAAAAGGGTTAAGATGAAAAGATGAAATTATGGTCGGGTAAAACTGAAAGGTAAATAGGGAAATATGAATAGACTAAAAGGCGGGGGATTACAGATATATAGAAAGATTGGAAAATTACAGTCAGATACAAGTATGGGCTTTTACCTGGGGATGACAGCATTGTTAGCATCATTACATTTGGGACTGAAATTCAGAGCGGAAGTGTTACCAGTGATGAATTTAAAATTATACATGACCCACGAATAATGATTGTCACAACACAAAACCACATAGGGGGAATGGGTTTATCTTCCTCACAAAATAATTATATTATATATTGATAAAATGTACCAACAGAACTTGAATTTATCTATCATTGTTACAAGATTTTCACCAATAATTCATATATCAATTACTCAAGGGTTTCCCATATTATGTCATCAACACGCCTAACGTGAAATTGTCAGAATTCATCATACCAATTATGGAATACCTTGTTTCGAGTGAATCTTCATTAAACAACATATTCCAGGATTTGCGTATGCAGCAAAGATATTTAGCAACCATCTTCTATAATGTATGGTTTGGTATGGTGTCCCTTTATAACAATGTTTCAATGAAATAAACTTTTAACATCCTATTGTGCTAAAAGCTCATATGACCCATTTTGAGTCCAGGTGGGTATCACACTGCTTATTTGAATCCATGCGTTTAACACTACGTCAATACTATGGTGAAAAGAAACTGAATTCCAAATACTATTTGTTCTAGTATTTTTTCATGGGGTTTAAATATGCCCCAGGTATTTTAACCCCACGCAAAAATGTTACAACAAATGGATTAACTTACAAATCTATAAAAGATAATACGCATGGTCTTAATGTTTTGTAGTATTGATCAAAGAATAGTTTGTAAATATGCGTTTACATATTACTATATGTAGAGATATACTAACCGGCAACGACAAAAAGGCGAATAGTTTGATAGTTTACTTTAGCCCATTATAGGATAAGACTTGAACCCTAATCAAATGTTCATTCCTGAAGGCGATGAACGAAAACAGAGATCTCAAACTTCAGCATGAACCTCGAAGATAATAACTAATAGACTGCGAAAGTGACATCTGCCTCTTGAGACTTCTCGCAAAATGGCTTTTGTAGATATCTTTATGATGGGAAGAACCTTTTGCTTCAGTTAACCCAACGACTATGGTCTCGTTTCTTATTTATCATCCAGTTGCCAAAAACAATTTCAGAAAATGTGAAATCAAGTGAGTGTGTTTTTCCACTTTCTTCCGAAAGCGAAAGGGAACTAACTCCCTGACATTAACCCAGACGGAAAACGATATATTAGCTTTTATAACTCTTTGTAGCGAGCATAAAGGAATATATTCTACTTTTAGGGACAGAGCAAAAGGAAAACTTTAAGTTTCTCCTAAAAGGAGGTTTCTTTAATTGGAGTAGGTACTGGCATCCTACTTCAATGAGGCGACTCCATATACAAAAAAAGATCACAGTGACATTAGTAGCTAAATTTCCCATTTTTAGTACATGACAAGCCTTATAGCCTCAAATTAGGGAAATTTTCTTTTACTGTTTTCCCATTCTATTGGTTTGTTTTACATGTCGCCGTATAAATGACTGTTCAAGAACTAGATATCAGCATATTCAATGATAGTAATCTCTAATAAAATAGTTAGTAGAGTGAATTCAGTACAGTAAATGGAAGGATAGCTTGAAAAATTACTTGACGTACTGTCACCAAAATATGGCAATAATATTTATCAATATATGCTTATCCTGCTTAAGAAGGAAAACTTTCTTAAAATGAGAAATTTTTACAAGGCAATATCATTAAATATCAATCAAATAGAAAACCTGTATTCCTCCGAGTGTTCTTTAAGTAAGCACAAGTTTTCTGAAAACCGTTCATTATTGTATCACTCTATTCAGTGGCAACGAATTTTGAGTCTTAAGAGCAATAAACTTATTGTAAAAGCAGGAATAAAGTTTCGTGTGGTTAGAATCTCGGTAGGTAAACAACACCCATCGTCTAGCGTTCCGAAGGTACCGATAAAGACATTAAATTGCTTGAAATCAATTCATCTCTTTTCACTCTCTCTCTCTCTCACTTCCGCCACCCCCACCCCCCACCCCCGAGAAAATGTACATAATGTATAATACTGTATATTAAAAGAACCTATAAAGTTAATACGTGCGAAATCATTCCGGCGTTGCAGTATTATTAGGCACAACGGTAAAGCAACAACCTAAAAATATCTTGGAACAAAAATTGCATTCTGAAAAGGACAACTCTCCTATAGAGGGACCGTGACTGTCAAGGTAATTGGGCTGTTTGCTTCTCTGAAGGGAAACGACGAGGCCGTCAGGGTCGTAACTTTTGCTCCCAGTTGCAATCACCTACTGCCCGCCAGTAACCAAACAAAGGTCGTGCAATTGGTGTCTATAAAAGGGGGAGGGAACAAGGAGGAAAATTTAACTTGGGGAAATTGAGTGGGTCAATAAGCAAGTGTGTATAGATGAAAGGATCAAAGATGGCGTCAATGGAGAAAGATTGGAAAATAACTGGAAGGTAGAATACGGGGCTTAGAGGACTGATGGAAAATATAAAGTATTATTATTATTATTATTATTATTATTATTATTATTATTATTATTATTATCATTATTATTATCATTATTATTATTATTATTAAGCAATGTTCAAAGATGAACTGTGCAAACTTGAAACGAATATGACCATATGTAAACAATAAAATAAAAATAAAAGACATGAACAGAAAAGCTTCCAATAAAAATAAGGATATACGTATGTAAAACCAGTACATAAATGTTAATAAGTGATGAAATAACAAATAAAATATATACTTATCTAAATATGTAAATAAAAATAGATAAAATGGTAAGAAGCAAGAGAACCGATAAAAAAGATTGCAAACCATGAATTTCTCAACTGTGAAAAAAAAAATGTATAAAAATTAAGTTATATTAGGAGAGAAAATAAAGCAAAATTTACTTTAATATAAAGTGATAGAGTATTTTCTAATCTTTTGGAGAACCAACATCAAACATGGTCTCTCTCTCTCTCTCTCCTCTCTCTCTCTCTCTCTCTCTCTCTCTCATGCGAACAGAGAAATATGAATGAGAAACTTTAACACTTAAGAACACACTGTTTGCATTACAATACTATTAGGAGTACTGAGAAAAAACTATGATCATACATATTAGGAAAATGGAACATCCATTTTAGCAGGGTTTCCCAAAGCAAGCGCAGCAAAAACCAGCGAGGCGTCACAGTAATTAAAGGGAACTTAGTACTACTATTGCATTGCTTCAAGCTGGTTTTTATGACCATCAGTGATGGCTGTTTTGACCGGGATGATTCGTCCTATTAGAGACGTTATCATTCTTATCAAGCATCAAGTCTTTTTCCAAGGATATGAGATATTGTTTGTGTGTATGGTGTTTTTACGTTGCATGGAACCAGTGGTTATTCAGCAACGGGACCAACGGGTTTACGTGACTTCCGAACCACGTAACGTCGAGAGTGAACGTCTATCACCAGAAATACAATCTCTGCCCCTTAATGGTATGCCCGAGAATCGAACTCGTGGCCACCAAGGTAGCAGGCAAAGACCATGCCAACCACGCCACTGGGGCGCTAGGGATATGAGATATGAAAGACGATCGTTTTGTTGCCAGGAATAAGGACTAGAGCTCTTATTATTATTATTATTATTATTATTATAATCAGCAAATAAAACTTCCTCCCTAATAGACCCCTAAAGAAAATCACATTACTCGTCAAAAATTTACAACTAAGATATACAGGAAAAGGAAGAGAGTTGAGGCTACTCCCGTTAGGGCAGTACCTAATTTTAACCTAAATAATAGTAACTATAAGTTTGACAGTTTGTTGTCCTATTATGTAATTCAAGCAGCCAACAAGACTGTCAAGTCGTTGAATATTTGACAACTGTTGTTAAAAGTGACAGTTCGGCAATGACCGAAGGCGGCTACTTCATTATTCTCACAACGTTTGTAACTTTCCCTTGTTTTCTATTTTATAATTTAAGTGTAATTCTGAAATCATCTGAAGGGGAGGCCAGTTGGTCTTGAAACTGTTTTTAATAAATTTCCAAAATACGACGGATTTTCATTTATTCTTAGAGCACGACAAGTGTGTATATTATACTTATTATTGGAAGGGGTACTACAACATCACTGAAGACAAAGAGTTCAAAATGTTAAAGTTCCATCTCCGACAGAATACGCAATGATGTTGGACCTATGGAATCTTCGGATATATAGACGATATCTTCATTGCCATCGATACTGACGAAGTCACCCGCTTACAGTATGCCATGAAAAGGAACTAGCCTTAACTTCCCTACTGAATATGATGTCGAAGGCAAACTTACCCTTTTAGATGTGAATGTTGAGGAGAAAGGGGACAGGCGCAATACTAACGTGTGGATCGGCGCCTTAACGCCCGTGGGGAGTGCCCTGACTGTGTAGTAGCCGGTACTATGTGAGACGTGCAATTAATCACTGATCCTCATAGGAAGTAACTTAGGCAGAGCACGATCGCGTCAGGCAGCTACTAAATAATAATGGATACGACAGCAATCTAACAGAAGATTGCAGACGAAAACAGTTTGAAGTGTACGCCAGCACACCAGTGGCAACGCGTAGTACCTCACCGAGAAACATGATGTTGTATTATTCAAAGCCGTCCGTATATCACAGCCAGTTCGAGGATGAGCCCATGAGGGGTTAATTGCCAATGGTACAGTACCTGCGAATCCTGACAAGAGGATTTCCTTACGCGTCTAGGGCCGCCCCTCAAACATAGTCAGCACCCTTTTAATGAGAAACGAGTTCTCTAGACCTTGATGCGAAATAGCGCAGTCCCCGTAGAAAGATACGGGAGTCGACTAACATAATACACAAATTTATACTGAAGGGATAAGCCACGCCCTCAGCAATTAATACATATAGGTCACACCATTACCACTCTAATAAGGAGGCGATTATAAGCTCACCGCAACTAAAGGGCAAGATTTCAACACTACGTAGATGACCATGACCGTATACTAACACCAGAAGCATAATTAGTAAGCATATTAGTAAGCACAGAGCTCGTGCATAGAGAAGCCGGGTTCCACAGACCACAAACAGCAGAAGCCGTGAGTATAAATAAACAACGCCCTGAGTTAAATATACAGAGGAACAAGGACTTCATTCTTCCTTGAAAACAAAGGACAGTGAACGAAGGGAGACATGAATGACAGAACAACTCTGGAGACTAATACTAACAACAAAGCAAACAAAAACTCTCGCCCAGAGGTAGGAATCACGCCCTTGCCCACGCCATTTGCTGTAAGCCGTGGGATAGGAAGCTTCCTGCAGAGCAACAGGAATGCCCTCGCTGCTGCCCAGATCACCAGCCAGGAAATGAGACCCACTGACCAGAAGAATTTCAGTACTCCAATGATGTTACAGTTAAAATTCAAACGTCTGCATGCAGTAATACAAACTGTCCATTTTTAATCTCGTCGTGAAGACGCTGCTGAGAGATGGGAAAATGGTCCGTCGACTAGAAAAAGTAAATTGAAAGAATTTTAATAATTTTTCTTATTTATGAGAAGCTTGCCTGAAAGGAAAAGATGTAGAATGGACTGATTGAACGTCTTGGTAAAATGATAGTATCTTCGAACAATCCCATTCATTTTAATAGGAATGCATACAAACACACACACGTATATATGTAAGTGTTTACATAATAAAAATATGGAATGTTAGTCCATATATATAAAAGACTAAAACTAAAGAGGTCAACCAGATTGCTTGCAGGAATGTGATCAGACTAGAGACGCTAAAGATGACGTATACAATAAAAGTAGGTTAAGATAACATGCCGTCACCTGTAGTCATTCAATTGTTTATAAACTTTAGTCCAAGCTCCCTGCTTGAGACAACTACCGCGACCTATAATTCAAACGGCCTACGTGATCTGTAGCGTGTCTCATTTTGATTGTGTGTTCGTATGTAACTATGTCATCTGATTGTATGTTCATATGTTCGAGCTACTATCTGCTTCCTTCATAACTTGTAACAGAGATGGTAGACGAGCAGAATAGAGTTAGCTATCGTCATTAGAAGACCTGTACCTCTTTACCTAAGCTTTATCATGTAGAGAGAATAGAATTAGCCATCATCATTGGCAGAAGAGAGTTAGCTATCGTCATTAGAAGACCTGTATCTCTTTACCTAAGCTTTATCATGTAGAGAGAATAGAATTAGCCATCATCATTGGCAGAAGCGATCAAGCTATCGTCATTAGAAGACTTGTACAATCCTACTTGATCTTCCACCCATGTACAAATTGCAGAGAATATAAGTAGTTTTTTGTACTTCGTTTTGCGTTTACTATAGATCCCTCACCATAATCACCGAATCATCATGAGTTGAACACATCGTCGTCATAACCAAGAAGATAATACCGAATTCGTAATGATCTACAAACCCCAAGACACTCCATTGAATATGGAAGTGCAATACCAACCGACTTAGCGTAAGATTATCGCAAGTCTAACATTACCTCATAGGGCGCCTTATTATACAAGGCAACGGCCCTAAAAGTGGTGGCAGTGGACCAGAAGAACTCTACAACTTCTCCGAAGAAAAACCAGAATAGGAAACATGTATCTTGCATCAGAAGTCAACGACGACGAAAACAAGAGATTCTTCAAGCAACTTATTATCATCGTTTAGTGAGCGACTTCAGAAAACAAGAACTCTTCAACGACGACGAAAGTAACAGATTCTTCAAGCAACTTATTATCATCTTTTAGTGAGCGACTTCAGAAAACAACAAGAACTCTCACCGACGACGAAAAGCAAGAGATTCTTCAAGCAAACTTAGTATCATCGTTTTAGTGAATAACTTCAAGAAACAAAACCGCACGGGTCCTTTTCCTACGGCAACGCCAAGCTTCGTCTCTCATTAGAATCACTCAAGAAAACATCGTTAGTGAGCGTTTCCGGCACTTCAAGAAACAAACCGAACGCGTCTGCATCATCGGATCTTTCAAGGGCTCAAATCATCGAAACAACGCGCACGGGGGAAACTGAAGCCAAAAACCAGGTCATCCGCTAAATAGAGAAGGAGGACCAAGGCCGTGTGTCGTTATCGGAACACCGTGACTTCCCACAAAAGCAAGCTAAGTACAATTTTTTATTCATTTGGAGTAACTTTGAGTGTTTCGTTTGCAGGTCGAATTTCGTTATTCCTGTGGCTGAAGTTACGAGACATTCTTAATCTTAATTTTTTACAGAAATTATCTACATCATTGAGATTTGGCTACTGCGAGTTTTTTATCTTTGAGTGTCTGTTTCCAGAAGTTCTACTGAAATATCATAATCATATACTATGTTAATTTTATCATTTTGGGTGATTATTAATCCCTTACGTAACAAATCATATTAAACAGTGAATATGCGTTTACGCAGTGGACCTCTGTATTTATACAGATGCATGGATAGGGTCGTTAAGCACCGTAGTGATTAGAAAACACACAAAAAACAAGTGGACTGTATCAAGTAATCAGAGCAGGTTCTCGTTTTTTTTAATACATAAGTTATTATAAGTAGTGGTGGATTAAGCCCGACTGTATGCGCCGTAAAAATTAGAATATCTTGATTTATTTCATTAGTACACGTAATATCCTGTATTTACGGACTCACCGTCTGTTGTTCGAACTTCCCTAATGAGAAGTCCGGATAAGCGAGCGCTTACAGATACCTCTATAGTTATAAAAAACATTGATCTGTATCCAGTGTAATTGTAAGATCCATCTAGGGGTATACAAAATATTATCTTACATCCTGCAAAATAAGGCGTGTTTATCAAAGGAAAATCCTATAAACCTTCAAACATATTAAAATCAGTTTGAACAAAAAAAAAAAAAGAGACAATTAATCAAATAATAACTTATATAAAGGAACTATACATTTGTCTCATAAATCGTAACATTGTTCAAATGACCCCCCACAGAATTCTCCCACAACCGCGGTCGCAGTTTGCACGCAAAATCTCGAGACACATGCACCCTCGAATGTCTTAGTGCGTGTAAAAAGACTTTGCTGGGATCTGAAATTTTAATCCTTCCTGACACTCTGAAATATAACGATTTCCGCGAACAAAGCACTAGACACGGTTGACTCGCAGCAACAAGTTAATATAGTAATCCACAAAAAACCTATACATATAAATATACGCATTTCTTTTATTGTGCTAATTTTTTAATCACGCCCAATCAGTCGTAGATGAATCTCTCTGATAATCTATCTAAAGTAATATCCGTAAAGTTAACCAAGCAGAGTGATTCAGCAGAAAAAAATTTTTTTCTTTTATCTGAATACCAGGCAGTTTCTCCACTAGCGAGTGATCTCTGGGAAAAACGGATGTAATTTAACACAAAATACGGTCTAAGGACAAACATAAAGCTATATACGTACCTTCGTATAGACTCTCACTGAAATTTCAAAATAGAGGTAAATGACGCAGTTGAAAAATGTTAGTAATAGGAGCCATTAGGAAATCAAATAAGCCCATATAATTTTTCCCTCAAACGTCATGCCACCCATAAAAAAGATCGGACTTGGCGTATCTGCGTAGTAATTTCTGTCGCTTAACAACGGAAACGACTCCCGATAGTTTCCAGTGCCATGTACCGACGACATCTTATCTCTGTCAGGTTAGAATAAATTTTTCACCAGCTTGGACTTACTTAAAGGCTTTTACCTGATACCATTACCTAAGTGATTGTACCTCATACACCGTTTTCAGCACACTCAGGGGACGTTATCAATTTTACGTATGCCTCCGACTTACGTTGCGCCCCAATTACAATATAGTGTTTGGAGGACTTTTAGGGGATACCTACATGCTTATATGGTTGGTCTTATAATCTTTTCTAAATACCTTAGAAGTACATTCACATAAACTAGAGCTAGTGCTACAGAGACAAAGACAAATAATCTCAGAGTAAAATATCTAAATGTGAGTTTTTAAAACCGAACATGTTTATCTAGGTTTTATGTGTCTTGTCAAGGTCTTAAAGTAGTCCATGGTAAGGTGTCGGCTATTCATAACTTCCGGTACCTATTAACGTAAAAAGGGGATACTGCACTTTTGCGCTGTAGTGGGTATTACAATCGTATGTACATATGTAACTCTTCAATCATGGCACCTCCTTTAACAGATCTTACGAAGAAGAGCGTAGATTTATTATGGTCTAAAAAGCATCAATAGGCGTTCGATATCTCAAAAGCGGAATAATGCAGCTCACCTAACTTAAAAATCCCTGATTTAAATAAGGAATTTTTTTTTATTGCAACAGACGCCTCAGACCAAGGATAAGAGGGGTACTACTTCAGTAATATGATAAACAGTTCTCCTATAGCGGTTTTTATTCACGTAAACTAAAGCCCTCTGAAAGTAAATATGCAGTAATAGGCAAGGAAGGGCTAGGTATCTTTAACTCACTAGTACATTTTAAGTTCATAATCTATGGCTATCCTGATAAAGTCCTTACTGAACATGAGTCCTTTACCGAGTTTTTCAAAGGCTTTAATCACAGTCCAGAAGGAACTCGGTGACAAATGATCATTCAGGTCTTTGGAGCCAAGATAAGATATCTACCTGGGAAAGCAATTATCATAGCTGACGCATTATCCCGCAATCCCGCACCTCATTACAGCAAAGAACCATTAATTGGACTAAAAGATATAGAAACATCTGTGCCTATTGTTAAAACCATATCTAAACAAGAAAATTCCTTAACCCAAGAGATCGCGAGCATTGAATATCTGGGTCGGAGCGCAGAACTGTTACAAACTGAACAAAGCAAGTGTCAACAGCGATAAGCAAAACAATAAACACTTCGAAACGGAAACAGGGTCAGCGGCTAAGCAAAAACAATAAACACTTCGAGCAGAAACCCTAAAGCAAAAGTATATTTAAAGTATGTGTATCAGAATAATGTAATCAAATGTAATATTATATGTAGGTCCGTGACGAGGAAAACCCGAAGAACTCAGCAGGTGACTAACGACCAGGTAGTAGTAATAATCTCTCTCATACCAATCGTCATAAACTGGTTGCATTCCGTCATCCCAGGTTCCCTATTATGTCACAGAAAGCCAATCACTATTTTACTGGCCTACGATGCTTACAGATATAAAAAGCACATAACTAATTGTAACACGTGTCATGAAAACAAGGGATACACTAAGACACCTGTCAGTTTAGGGGCCTATCCTGTGCCAAATCAATCCTTGAAAGAATATACGTAGAATTATTAACAGAATTACGAGTCTGACAGAGGGAATAAACACTTCTTAGTGTTAATAGTTCCTTGACACGTTATATAGAATTAATAGCACTAAAAACAAACACTGCAATTGAGTGCGTTAGGAATATTTATGAGTGCTAAATCAGTAAACATGGAATTCAACACATAATAATCTGTGACTCGGGTGGTGTAAATCAATAATAATCTCCTTAACACGTTGTACCTGTGAATTCCTATCCATTAAGAAAAACCAATAATATATTTTATCACCCAGTTCAATCGGTTTGATAGAATAAGAGATGAATAAGAAAGTGTCAATGTCTTACGAGTTACAACTCGTGATATTGGATCCGAACTGGATTATAGCGGTTCTCGCGGTTTTAAATACCTTTATCATTGATACCGCAAGTAGCCTTATACGGTACGCCGCTAGAACACTTTTCCACATATTCAAGCCAACCATTAATTTATCAAATATATATATAAAAAAATAAATATTAAAAAAATAAAATAAATATGGATACAAGTGGAGTCAATATAATACACTCCGTAAGAAGTCGGAAGGGTTACAAATTATAATAAAAAAGGAATCACGATAAAATCGATAAGCAAAACGTAACCATAGCTTAATTAAATATCCAAATATATATGCGTAAAGATTTGAACTCTAACTTAACGCTTTATTAATGACAAATAAGCTAAAAGTTCAAACACATATCAAAACCTACTGACATATTGTCTGTCCCGGTGATTTATATTCGTAGTCAATGAAAAAAAAAAAAATAAATAAATAAATAAATAAAATAAAATAAAAGAGATTTTAAAGTCAGGAAGTCTAGAAGTGAAAATGTTATCTATGGAATAATCCTATATGAATTTTATACAGGGCTAATAATATATATAGAATTTGTATGGAAACCCTTTTCATTAGTTTGAATAAGGAATATCTAATTTAACAGTATTACATTTATTTACAATCATGCAGATATCCAACATGAAACTAATATATTGTTCAATTTTGGTACTGTTTTTCTTTTTTTTCAGACATTCTTCTCGTGTGGGTCGAGTATTAAAAAACAAAAAAATATCATTCGAAAATACTAAAGTCGTATTTTATTACAGCAAGTAACGTAACTCTTAGCTGGCTGAGAGCAATCTCCTGCCAAGTGACGACGTCATCATTGCCGTATCAGCATTTGTTCCTTTTAACCTCAATAATCTGCTTACACAGGCTTCATCTGTGTGTGCCGTCTCCGCTTGCAAAGCAGATTGACTGGAGAAAGGAATGCTTAGCTCATGAACTTCACATTATCTGCATTGCAATGCAAACTTGGTTAAGGAATCGCAATCATTTTAAAATTAATGAACAAAATAAGCAAATAGAATTTCTATAACAACAAAATGAATTAATTTTTTCTGAACCTCATAGACATTTAGAAGTATAAGATATGTATATGAAATATTTACTTGCAACATTAGCCTATTGCAATTCAAGTAAACATTCATGGGAAAATGTCACATTTTCTTGAAAAACCCAAGTTTATATAGAAATTAGTTGACATAGTGGGTTTTTTTCATTGCATCTCCTACCTATTAATAAAGTTTTTTAAAATTAACCTCAGAGGATGCGTGCGAGAAAAATTTAATATGAAACTTTTGTTAGGGGCACATAGGATCAGATTTTATCACAACTTAATTTCAGTTAGCATAAAGAAATACAGAATCATGATTAATATACTCTTTGACTCTTATGTTGCCTGGCAATCTTACAAATAGCTCCGTTTTCCACTTCTTTGTCTAGTAACTTACTACCAGTAATATCGAATTTTCTTTGAGATTCGTAATGATATCTATTTATTTTTTATAATTATGGATATTTTTACAAGTCATCAATAGCCTGGATAGGTTCATTCATTGTTAAACTGCAATGGATCAAAAAAAGTTTGTACAGCTTACCTCCTTTGAATTCCAAAATATCAGCGAATTCATGTGGGTTAAGTCTGGTCTAAATGGCTCTCTCCCCTCCCCTGTATTTGGATGTCGTCTGAATTTACTTTGCCCTTGTGACAAGTATAATTTCACTTGCAGGCTGATTAATGGAACCTGGTTACAGTATCCTTCAGTACGAGAGTTTCACAATCGCAACTTCAAAAAATCGTTCGTCGTCGAGCGGACGACTACAGTCAAGTAACAACCGCCTACAATGTGAAAGGAATTTCTTGGACTTCTTCGACCGACACCGTATCCCGTCGTTAATCTCGTTTTAATGTGGAACGCTCCGGCGGCTGTCGGAAATCGACTACAAAAGGGACATACTTCCGACAATTACGACCTGAAGGATATTCAACTCTACTTTGCTGGCGAAGGACCCGTGCTGGGGATGATTTTATTCATCGCGAACGTATTCGTGTAGCTTAGGATGCAGAGAACAAGTATGAGCGCAAAATAGAACGTTGGACCCGCCCAGACAAATTTTCCCCTTGTTTTAACCATTGAAATTGGCCGTTTCATTTGGCTATAGGTGGTTGTCTGGAACTGTGTAATGGACGAAAAGTTGTTCGAAAGCTAGTTAAATGTGAAGTAGTATAACCTCGGTCATGTATCCATATATATAAATGATCATAAATAACAGAAATCGAAAATATATTTTTTGCGGTATACGCACTAGAAGGCTATAATATAAAGATCAAAAATAAATAACAGAATCGAAATAATATTTTTTGCGTGTACGCAATAGGAATATAAATGCTATTTAAATGCACATGTATTAATCAATAATTATATGAATCCATATACATATGTATAAACAAATCAGGTAGCCTATAATCAATCTGTTACCTTTTATCTTACCAATAACTGCAGTTATATATGAGTTAGTATATGGATTAATGAATCAGATATATAACAGTTAGCATAAACATTAATAATTTTATCAATTCATATAGAAATTTTTTTATCAGTTAAATATGATTTTTATCATGTTAATCTTCAATTCTATGCATTATCAGTACTTAGTATTTCTGTAGCATATGTATCTTAATGAGATGAAGTGAAAAAACTGTATCATTATATATCACGTGATCACTATTATTTACCAATATCATTGTTTTTTTATATTTGATTACTTGAATCAATTCATGTACACCATGAATTTTTATTTACTTTTATATATATATATATATATATATATATATATATATATATATATATATAATATATATATATATATATATATATATATTCACATAGTGTCTGTATCACACTCCTATAAGTCAAATGCAAGTCAAGTTTGAGTAATATTCAGTAGTTGGTTTTGGTAGCTGACCGAGCTAATGCAAGTGTTTACATAATAAAAATATGGAATGTTAAGTCCATATATATAAAAGACTAAAACTAAAGAGGTCAACCAGATTGCTTGCAGGAATGTGATCAGACTAGAGACGCTAAAGATGACGTATACAATAAAAGTAGGTTAAGATAACATGCCGTCACCTGTAGTCATTCAATTGTTTATAAACTTTAGTCCAAGCTCCCTGCTTGAGACAACTACCGCGACCTATAATTCAAACGGCCTACGTGATCTGTAGCGTGTCTCATTTTGATTGTGTTCGTATGTAACTATGTCATCTGATTGTATGTTCATATGTTCGAGCTACTATCTGCTTCCTTCATAACTTGTAACAGAGATGGTAGACGAGCAGAATAGAGTTAGCTATCGTCATTAGAAGACCTGTACCTCTTTACCTAAGCTTTATCAGTAGAGAGAATAGAATTAGCCATCATCATTGGCAGAAGAGAGTTAGCTATCGTCATTAGAAGACCTGTATCTCTTTACCTAAGCTTTAATCATGTAGGAGATTAGAAATTAGCCATCATCATTGGCAGAAGCGATCAAGCTATCGTCATTAGAAGACTTGTACAATCCTACTTGATCTTCACCATGTAAATTCAGAGAATATAAGTATTTTTGTACTTCGTGGTTTCTACTAGATCCTCACCTAATCACCGAATCATCATGAGTTTTAAACACATCGTCGTCATAACAAGAAGATAATACCGACTTCGTAAGTGATCTACAAACCCCAAGACACTCCATTGAATATGGAAGTGCAATACCAACCGACTTAGCGTAAGATTATCGCAAGTCTAACATTACCTCATAGGGCGCCTTATTATGCAAGGCAACGACCCTAAAATATATATATATATATATATATATATATAGTCTGTGTGTGTGTGTGTTTGTGTGTGTGTTTACATATGTCTTTATCTAATATCCATGAAAATGTTAGCAAATCTCAAAATGGGAGGTTAAAATATCCACATAATCAAGAACTTTTGTCTGTTTAGGACGGTTGATCTTACTCTCAACGGGACACCTAGCTTCGACTAAGATTTTTAACGGAACTTATGGTCCACAATAACCTTAGGTAAGCTAGAGCAGTATTTAAACTCCAACAAGAATCTACATTCTGGGGGATGGTGTAACCCCCGCTGCAGCGATCCCATCTCTTACCCACCGCTGTTGTCCATGATGATATATCACTTTAAATTGTGTAAGTAAGTTTTTTTGCTAAGAAACTAACTTTGGTGCATTTTCATGGTTGAATGGTTTCAATTCATCGTAGAGGTCTCCAATAAACCATAGAAGAAAATTTAAAGGAATAAAAGAAAATTATGGGGTACAGATTGCTTAAGAAAAAGAAAAATTTCCTAGAAATAAAGTATCACACAGTCTTAAATAAAAACAACTTCCATTACAATTTGACAAATTGATTAAACCTGTATTTTCCTGGGATAGTTGTGCGTAAATTACTGTTATTGATGTCGGCTGTTGCAGTTATAAACGAGCTAAAATTACTGCAACAGAAATGAAGTAAATGATAAACAGCAACGTGAACGGAGAGTAATTCACGTGAAATTCGGGCAACTGAACCTTTATCAAGGAATGTTTCACGTGTTATTTTATAACCCGGAGTTTCAGAACGTAGATGTATTGCGAAACAGATTCCTAGAAATATACGACCTATTCAATCTCCAGGAAAGCGAGCAACAAATTTACAAAAATCATGAAACGTCAGCGTGAGGAAGCAGAGGCCATCACTTATTAAAATTCTCGCTCTAGCTATGGTCGGTTCATACAAGAAGTAAACTTCATATTAAGAATATAATAATTCAATACTATGCATCTTTAAACGATAGCTCTGAAATGAATCATAAAATAGTCAATACATATTAACTTTCCAAATTCGACATCAGAACCATTTCTACATGTATAACATCCATTCTTTAACAGATCATTTCATAATTAAGGCCGAGCTGAGCTTACGTCGTATTTGTTTTCCTATCTGTTTGAAAGAGGTGATCTGGATAAAAATTACTCGATGTGGGTAAAGTTGTATCTTATATAAAACAATCTCATGGGTGTGTCTCTCTGGCAGTTAAATTGTAAAGCAGTAATGTATTTTAGTGCAGAGGAAGTTAAAATCTCTCTCTCTCTCTCTCTCTCTCTCTCTCTCTCTCTCTCTCTCTCTCTCGTTGCAAACGTTGTTCCACTATTTATTGATAACACTTTTTGACAATAATGTCCTGATTGTCGATGCATGACTCTCGTCATCGGTGGAATAACATATATTCTTATTGCACTTAGACGAACACGATTACATATAATAAGTTTTTTATATACCTGGAATGGTGGAAAACGGAACTAACGTTGACTGTCATTTGCCGTTTTTTCCTTTATTCTCAGGGAGTGGAGTAACTATCTCTCTCGGTAGTGTTATTTCTGTTGCAAAGTAAATCGTTATGTCTTATTAACATCATAAATTTGCTTCCCTTTCCATATATTGGCAGAAAAAGTAAACTCATTTGGAAAATGTTGAAGTGTGATCCTCAAGAGTCACCTACAGACGCTAAGTACTTTTTCACAAATGCTGCAAAATTCCTAATTCTTTGTTTATCTCTCAAATGACCTATTGGTTCATGAGCGCCACGAGTAGGTACTCGTGTAGGCTGACGAATCAAACTATGAATTACTTTGTAATAACTTGAAAGCCACAAACTCAGGAGACTTTTCCTCGTAGGTTTATGTCTGAATTCAATATTCAGCTCATTTTGCAGTAAAAACTCATCTGTTATAGATAATAGAATATTATATTTAGTGTTGTACTTCGATCTGTTCCTGGACAATTAGATATCTTTATGTACTTGCTAGTTGTTGTGCATCCACTCAACTGAATGACACGGCATTTTTACTGACTCACTGAGCTCATGTTTACAGACTGATGCGGAGCTTGAATTTGTTTGTTCAGTAAGTTCGTTACGTGACGTTTTCGTTACCGATGAGCGTGTCACCCGCGTGTTTGTGTTGTATAACGTTTAGCATAAACCCGCACAACATTTCGACTGCTATCGTTTTAACTTCGTCCCTGTGAGATAGGCACAAATAACTCATTTACAAGAATATAATAATATGTTTACATTATACTTCTTTGTTTGCCATTGGATAACGCGGGTTGTTTTGTAACGGACAGATTTCTTGCGAAGAATAATCATACATATATACTGCAAAACGTTTGATATATTCATAAATATGTTAAATCTTTTTGTGTACATGGCAGTTATTGTGATCAACGGGGAAATGTAATTTATACATTGTAAATACTCTCATAATTATATATACATGAACTTTCATACAAATATCTATACCGGAATCAAAATTTTTTATATTGAGCCAGAATTTTTATTTTTTTTCTCTCTCTAGTGTTAATCTGTAATTCGAAAAGCCTTACTCATTCATACTTCTATAGGAATGTTCTGAATAAACTTACTATTAACTATCTCTTTGTTCGAGGTCTGTGAGATGTTCTGAGGATCTCCAAAGGTGACTCCAATCTTCCTTCCTTCTGCGACTCTCTCTCTCTCTCTCTCTCTCTCTCTCTCTCTCTCTCTCTCTCTCTCCTACACAACATGAGCACACGCTTGACTGACTTTTATCGAAAATACAATATTCCGAAGTTATCAAATTTGTCAAGAGAGAGAGAGAGAGAGAGAGAGAGAGAGAATGGGGGGCGGAGGGTTCTGCCTTTGACGACTTTATCGTGATTAATTGTGAATCCTGCAGACAGGAGAAAAAGGGAAAGTGGCTGGAAAAAGAATTGGAACAGTTTTCCATCTGTCATTTTTTTTCTACTGGCATAACAAGAAACCCACCCCATCGGATTCATGTTTGTACTGACTTCTAAAATAAGCCATGTCGGCATTAAAAATATTTTATCAATACGATATTAAAATAAAAGAGTATAGGGGATAAAAACTGCTTAAGTAACTAGGATCATTCCATCTCTCCTTTCTATATAATTCAGTAAAGTCATGTGTTACTAGCTTGCGACTATGCTGCTATTAATGGATGCGGGTCACTTCGGTTATTTGTCATAATATACTGTATATGTAGGTGACCTTATAACTAGATGTCACTGTCATTGGGTTGAACAGTATCGTTTTTACTTATATAATATACATTGTATATGATATATATATATATATATATATATATATATATATATATATATATATAATATATATATATAGTATATATATATATATATATATGTATATATATAATATATATATATATATATATATATATATATATATATATATATATATATATATATATATATATATATATATATATATATATATATATATATATATATATATATATATACATATATATATATATATATATATATATATATATATATATATATATATATATATATATATATATATATATATATATATATATATATATATATATATATATATATATATATATATATAATGTTTGTGTTTATATATACATATACACGCATACATATGTGATAGGGTTTTTGACCTGAATGTTTTTGGCAGCGCTAAAAGTTTTATTACTTCATGTTAATCTCAGCTATAAACAATATCTTAAGTGCCTCATTATCATATCAACATATCAATTGCAGTAGCAGTTAATAAATCATGATAAACATGAACGTCATAAAGAACGCAAAAGGAAACTATTAAAAAAAATTTAAGCCGCTAAAAAATCAGATAGTGTTTAAAGTATATTTCATCGTAAATTTGAAGCCATATTTATGGCTCGCACAGGCAGTTAATGAAAATGTCAAAATTAGCTGGTATGACGACACTCGTAATACAACTAATTGCTCCTCTTTGTGGAGACAAACAGTGTGATGTTGGGTCTCGCTCGATTTGTGTCCGGTATTAGCTCTTCAATAAAAGCTGTCCATGGCCATGTCGCTGTGCAGTAGAGGAGGAGATTTCAGACCTTTTTATCGCTAATAATCTTGTAATTACACGTCATTTACTCGTTATATAGTTCTCCTGATATCTGCACCTGCAGTACTTCTTTCATTAACGTTTTCATCATTAATCATATTCATTTACTTACATAAATGTTTCAGATCAACTTTTCGATGTAGATTTGGTTTCTTTTTAGTATCAATCCTAATGCAGATATTCTGCACTGCTTCAACCTTATCTATCTACTAGGTTCAATGGTATTCATATGTATAAATCAAGCTGTTGGCCGATTAAATGTGTAAGGACAAATGATGACATATGACCCTTGGTGTAGACAAGCTGTGCTGCATATGTGCCTGATAGATGGTCTCACGAAGTGGTCTCGCTGTGCTTAAAGGCCAGTTGCCCTCTTAAGCTTATCTGGGTTGAAGTAAAATGTGTTTGTTTAAAGGAAATGTATAAAGTGGATTGAAACGTAATCTTATTTCGGAAAAGTGATTGGGCAGATATTGATTTTGATATGATATGTCAGCCTAAGGAATGTGACCGACTTGACTGAACGGACCCTTTGTAGGATAAATAGGAACCTTAAAGAGTATAGGATATTGTCCGGGCTGTGCAATATGGCACTTCATAAGAACCTGAACTAAGAGACATTTTATAGAATATATGGTGAGCTGCTAGGAAAGTTAAAGTATGGATACTTCGTTAAGTTTAAAGCAATATTTTGGTTGTATTAATGGTTACAGTATGGATACAAGTAATTTATGAAATTTTATATCT
This sequence comes from Macrobrachium nipponense, assembly GCF_015104395.2. Classification (NCBI taxonomy): domain Eukaryota; kingdom Metazoa; phylum Arthropoda; class Malacostraca; order Decapoda; family Palaemonidae; genus Macrobrachium; species Macrobrachium nipponense. The sequence continues at coordinate 23,429,129 of NC_087210.1, forward strand.
TTGGGAAGATACTTGATAGCTTTTGTGTGTGTGTGTGTGTGTGTGTGTGTGTGTGTGTGTGTGTGTGTGTGTGTGTGTGATATGAAATGAGATGCTTGAAACAAACATCGTCCAGTTTATATGATGTCTTGAGGATCTATTAAGGATATAAAAGAGACTGAAAGGAACATTGCTGTATGAAGAAAATTATTTACCAGCACACATCACAAATGTCTTAATGAGATAAAGTTTATTACTAAAAAGTGTTATTGGTTGATTTCCTCAAAGCAGGTCTCATATATGATTGAGAAAATCTTCAAGTATACTATGACTAAAATGAAATAGATGGTTAACAGTAGAAACTAATGGATTTTCTCAGAGCTCACATTGTCTGGAAAGAGTTTGAGAGGATGGGTCAGGTAAGAAAAATCCTGTAGACCTAATACAACATTTTGTAAATACTAAAAAGAAATTAACCCAATAGTAATCATTCTAAACCGTTCGACCATTTTGTCGACAAATTAATTGACAATATACGCATCTACTTTTAAAATCGATACAGCTTTATTCCAGTCTTATATTAGATTATAATAAGACGTTATATTTAAGAGCAAAGGATTGTAACTGAATGATGGGCTTTCTATTCATTTGACTTTTCCCGTTCTACTTCCTCCATATATCCGGTATTTTCTCAGGCGGTCAAAGTTTGTCCACTACCGGCCATTCAAACAAAGTTGAGGCATAGCATCGTTATTTATGCATAATTCAGATCCCAACGATGCATACTGGACCTGAGGAGCACACTGAGCCCTCGGTAGCAATTAGACAGGACAAGACGTCGTTAAGCCTTCATACACGATTTAATTGCACTTGGCATTTTGATTTAGCCAGCATCAACTTCAAGTGGAAAGCCGAGTCCATTCAGGCACTCTGGGTATGTACTGCATCTAAGGCTTTTAGGATGCATATTCCTGCGACTCCGCTGAATTTCAAAGAGACTGTTTATTTGATAAAAAATAAAATAATAATTAACGAAAAAGTTCTTTTATGAATAACTATTTTTTTTTTTTTTTACAAAACTCACAGACCTGCATTCATACTTATTTCATTCACGCGTAGACACTATATATATATATATATATATATATATATATATATATATATATATATATATATATATATATATATATATATATATATAATAAAGAGTACTTAAAAATCCCAAATTATTCTGTGTGAATCTTTCGGATTTGCATGTTCATTTTAAGAATCAGATTTTTCCTACAAAATATATTTGTTTTTATTCACATAGCTAGCTTACCTATTCTCAACAGTGAATAATTATGTCGATGTCCACTGTTTGTTCTTATATTCTTCAAGCTTTGATATAAGTGCGCGTGCATAAGGAAAATTAGATAGCTTAATGTATGAAACATTCATTTATTACTTTGGGATCTAGAAGTTTATGTTACCAATTTTCTTCCAGCAACATGCCGAGATAAATAGCATCTAGGGAAAAGTTGCCCTTATGGCGTTTATTTACTCATTATTAACTGCCTGCAGCTCGTCATTAATTTACTGTTTTCTTTTATCAATCGTTGTGTTATTTTGATAAATCCTCCTGATATCAGCAGTGTCTTCGAATTACCAACGGAAAGTGACGTGAATGTAGTCCTTCGTTAAATGTTTCGTTATTTACTTATTTTATAAATCTGTGTAACTTATACCAATTATATTTGCTGTAAACGGAAAGTCTTCTCACTAAGTGTTTAATGTTGCAGGAAATTACCTTTCAAACTTAAAACGACATCACTGGTGTGATTTTTTCTTATGATAGGAAGTGCGTGTTTATCACATCTCCGCCCTCTCTGTCTTTCTGCATGACTGCATGTCCATTTGCCTGTATGTCTGTCTCATACTTCAAATTAGCATATAATTTCTGCAAATGTCACTTAATATCTAATTCACTCTACCTCGGAATTAATATATTTTCATATATGTTAACCGAAAGGGAATATT